>NW_024058853.1:160000-301439 GCF_016432855.1 Salvelinus namaycush
CATTTCATTCACTCTGTTCCAGACATTATTATGAGCCGTCCTCCCCTCAGCAGCCTCCTCTGGTATGTACTGTCCTATATGTGAGAGAGCTCCAACAAGGAATTACAATGTATGTATTACTTTTAATACCTGCAAATGGCAAATAAACCACTTGAACTCCTTATGAATGTCTGCAGCCGACTAGGCTGTTGGCGTCTGACAAGAGGTGAAAATATTACAGGAATATTCTGCAAATGTTGATGAAGACGTCACTCAATCCACCCAAAACAACATGCAGTCTTTCCACAAGACTCCCATGAAGTTATAGTGTGACGTTATGAGTTGACGTTAAAGTAACATTCTCAGAACATACTGCACTTGTTTTATACTGTTTTAGATGGATCCTCTGTTTATCATCTTGTTTTATACTGTTTTAGATGTATCCTCTGTTTATCATCTTGTTTTATACTGTTTTAGATGGATCCTCTGTTTATCATCTTGTTTAATACTGTTTTAGATGGATCCTCTGTTTATCATCTTGTTTTATACTGTTTTAGATGGATCCTCTGTTTATCATCTTGTTTTATACTGTTTTAGATGGATCCTCTGTTTATCATCTTGTTTTATACTGTTTTAGATGGATCCTCTGTTTATCATCTTGTTTTATACTGTTTTAGATGGATCCTCTGTTTATCATCTTGTTTTATACTGTTTTAGATGGATCCTCTGTTTATCATCTTGTTTTATACTGTTTTAGATGGATCCTCTGTTTATCATCTTGTTTTAGATGTATCCTCTGTTTATCATCTTGTTTTATACTGTTTTAGATGGATCCTCTGTTTATCATCTTGTTTTATACTGTTTTAGATGGATCCTCTGTTTATCATCTTGTTTTATACTGTTTTAGATGGATCCTCTGTTTATCATCTTGTTTTAGATGGATCCTCTGTTTATCATCTTGTTTTATACTGTTTTAGATGGATCCTCTGTTTATCATCTTGTTTTATACTGTTTTAGATGGATCCTCTGTTTATCATCTTGTTTTAGATGGATCCTCTGTTTATCATCTTGTTTTATACTGTTTTAGATGGATCCTCTGTTTATCATCTTGTTTTATACTGTTTTAGATGGATCCTCTGTTTATCATCTTGTTTTTCCTACTCAGAAAAATATACATTTTATCTTGACCCAAAATGAAATGTAACATTTGACATTGTATTTTCTGTATCTTACTATATTGAAACCCCAAAATAAAAACAGTGTTATTGAAAATCTCCCCTACAGCTGTAAACAAAGACTCTAGTATTTCAAAGAGAGGCTTTATCCTCTCACACTCCATAAAACAGTGAAACATTGTTTCTCTTATATTACATAAAGGACATCCATCTCCAACATCTGAGTTAATGACAGAAACAAAAGCATTAACTGCAATGATGCCATGTATCACCCTCCATTACATATCACCAGTCCCCTTTAGTAACGGTGGCTTGTACAGTGTTCTCCATGCTGGCTTTACCTTGTCATCATCACCCTCCATTACATATCACCAGTCCCCTTTAGTAACGGTGGCTTGTACAGTGCTCTCCATGCTGGCTTTACCTTGTCATCATCACCCTCCATTACATATCACCAGTCCCCTTTAGTAACGGTGGCTTGTACAGTGCTCTCCATGCTGGCTTTACCTTGTCATCATCATCCTCCATTACATATCACCAGTCCCCTTTAGTAACGGTGGCTTGTACAGTGCTCTCCATGCTGGCTTTACCTTGTCATCATCACCCTCCATTACATATCACCAGTCCCCTTTAGTAACGGTGGTTACCTTGTCATCATCACCCTCCATTACATATCACCAGTCCCCTTTAGTAACGGTGGTTACCTTGTCATCATCACCCTCCATTACATATCACCAGTCCCCTTTAGTAACGGTGGCTTGTACAGTGCTCTCCTGGCTGGCTTTACCTTGTCATCAAGGCCCACTCCAAGGAGTGTCTTTTCTATTTTTCAATGTATCTTTATTTAAAACCTTGACACCCCCTCTATTTATAACTCCTTCCCATTCACCTCATCAAACCCACCTCTTCCATCCCTCTATATAACTCCTTCCCATTCACCTCATCCAGACCCACCTCTTCCAACCCTCTATATAACTCCTTCCCATTCACCTCATCAAACCCACCTCTTCCATCCCTCTATATAACTCCTTCCCATTCACCTCATCCAGACCCACCTCTTCCAACCCTCTATATAACTCCTTCCATTCACCTCATCCAAACCCACCTCTTCCAACCCTCTATATAACTCCTTCCATTCACCTCATCCAAACCCACCTCTTCCAACCCTCTATATAACTCCTTCCCATTCACCTCATCCAAACCCACCTCTTCCAACCCTCTATATAACTCCTTCCATTCACCTCATCCAAACCCACCTCTTCTAACCCTCTATATAACTCCTTCCCATTCACCTCATCCAGACCCACCTCTTCCAACCCTCTATATAACTCCTTCCATTCACCTCATCCAAACCCACCTCTTCCAACCCTCTATATAACTCCTCCCCATTCACCTCATCAAACCCACCTCTTCCAACCCTCTATATAACTCCTTCCATTCACCTCATCCAAACCCACCTCTTCTAACCCTCTATTTAACTCCTTCCATTCACCTCATCAAACCCACCTCTTCCAACCCTCTATATAACTCCTTCCAATTCACCTCATCCAAACCCACCTCTTCCAACCCTCTATATAACTCCTTCCATTCATCTCATCAAACCCACCTCTTCCAACCCTCTATATAACTCCTTCCCATTCACCTCATCCAAACCCACCTCTTCCAACCCTCTATATAACTCCTCCCCATTCACCTCATCAAACCCACCTCTTCCAACCCTCTATATAACTCCTCCCCATTCACCTCATCAAACCCACCTCTTCCAACCCTCTATATAACTCCTTCCATTCACCTCATCCAAACCCACCTCTTCCAACCCTCTATATAACTCCTTCCATTCACCTCATCCAAACCCAGCTCTTCCAACCCTCTCACATCCACTAATTAAGCCTTTCTGTCTTACTCTGGGATATTGGGTGGAATCCTTAGTCTGTCTGACTCTGGGATATTGGGTGGAATCCTTAGTCTGTCTGACTCTGGGATATTGGGTGGAATCTTTAGTCTGTTTGACTCTGGGATATTGGGTGGAATCCTTAGTCTGTCTGACTCTGGGATATTGGGTGGAATCCTTAGTCTGTCTGACTCTGGGATGTTGGGTGGAATCCTTAGTCTGTCTGACTCTGGGATATTGGGTGGAATCCTTAGTCTGTCTGACTCTGGGATATTGGGTGGAATCCTTAGTCTGTCTGACTCTGGGATATTGGGTGGAATCCTTAGTCTGTCTGACTCTGGGATATTGGGTGGAATCCTTAGTCTGTTTGACTCTGGGATATTGGGTGGAATCCTTAGTCTGTCTGACTCTGGGATATTGGGTGGAATCCTTAGTCTGTCTGACTCTGGGATATTGGGTGGAATCCTTAGTCTGTCTGACTCTGGGATGTTGGGTGGAATCCTTAGTCTGTTTGACTCTGGGATATTGGGTGGAATCCTTAGTCTGTCTGACTCTGGGATATTGGGTGGAATCCTTAGTCTGTCTGACTCTGGGATATTGGGTGGAATCCTTAGTCTGTCTGACTCTGGGATATTGGGTGGAATCCTTAGTCTGTCTGACTCTGGGATATTGGGTGGAATCCTTAGTCTGTTTGACTCTGGGATGTTGGGTGGAATCCTTAGTCTGTCTGACTCTGGGATATTGGGTGGAATCCTTAGTCTGTCTGACTCTGGGATGTTGGGTGGAATCCTTAGTCTGTCTGGGATATTGGGTGGAATCCTTAGTCTGTCTGGGATATTGGGTGGAATCCTTAGTCTGTCTGACTCTGGGATATTGGGTGGAATCCTTAGTCTGTTTGACTCTGGGATATTGGGTGGAATCCTTAGTATGTTTGACTCTGGGATGTTGGGTGGAATCCTTAGTCTGTCTGACTCTGGGATGTTGGGTGGAATCCTTAGTCTGTTTGACTCTGGGATATTGGGTGGAATCCTTAGTCTGTCTGACTCTGGGATATTGGGTGGAATCCTTAGTCTGTCTGACTCTGGGATATTGGGTGGAATCCTTAGTCTGTCTGACTCTGGGATATTGGGTGGAATCCTTAGTCTGTCTGACTCTGGGATATTGGGTGGAATCCTTAGTCTGTTTGACTCTGGGATGTTGGGTGGAATCCTTAGTCTGTCTGACTCTGGGATATTGGGTGGAATCCTTAGTCTGTCTGACTCTGGGATGTTGGGTGGAATCCTTAGTCTGTCTGGGATATTGGGTGGAATCCTTAGTCTGTCTGACTCTGGGATATTGGGTGGAATCCTTAGTCTGTCTGACTCTGGGATATTGGGTGGAATCCTTAGTCTGTTTGACTCTGGGATATTGGGTGGAATCCTTAGTCTGTCTGACTCTGGGATATTGGGTGGAATCCTTAGTCTGTCTGACTCTGGGATATTGGGTGGAATCCTTAGTCTGTCTGACTCTGGGATGTTGGGTGGAATCCTTAGTCTGTCTGACTCTGGGATATTGGGTGGAATCCTTAGTCTGTCTGACTCTGGGATATTGGGTGGAATCCTTAGTCTGTCTGACTCGGGGATATTGGGTGGAATCCTTAGTCTGTCTGACTCGGGGATATTGGGTGGAATCCTTAGTCTGTCTGACTCTGGGATATTGGGTGGAATCCTTAGTCTGTTTGACTCTGGGATATTAGGTGGAATCCTTAGTCTGTTTGACTCTGGGATATTAGGTGGAATCCTTAGTCTGTCTGACTCTGGGATATTAGGTGGAATCCTTAGTCTGTCTGACTCTGGGATATTAGGTGGAATCCTTAGTCTGTCTGACTCTGGGATATTGGGTGGAATCCTTAGTCTGGGAAATGGGGCGTCTTCATCTTGTCTTTTTGTAGTAACTCTTGAGCAGAATCCTCTCTTCTGCTGACAGAGCCTTCCTGCAACGTTCCAGCAGTTGTCCAACAATCCTTTCTGACCTCAACCCCCAATGTTCAGCCACCCGTCCTCCATCCATTAACATAACCTTGTATTAGTGTGTTTAGTGAATGTATGTAAATCATAGAGCTCATCTGCATTTCCTGCAGCCCAGGGAAATTCTCAGCAACTAAAGAGTGATCAGATTAACATCCTACATATAAACCTCTCTTCCTCAGGACTCAACCCAGTGTAGGACCCCTGTCTCTCGAACCCACCCCCAGCAATTCTGTCGTCCTGCAGACACTCTCTGGTCCTCATCTCCTGGTCATGTTTTCTCCCATCAGTCCCTCTCTGGTCCTCATCTCCTGGTCATGTTTTCTCCCAGCAGTCCCTCTCTGGTCCTCATCTCCTGGTCATGTTTTCTCCCAGCAGTCCCTCTCTGGTCCTCATCTCCTGGTCATGTTTTCTCCCAGCAGTCCCTCTCTGGTCCTCATCTCCTGGCCATGTTTTCTCCCAGCAGTCCCTCTCTGGTCCTCATCTCCTGGTCTTGTTTTCTCCCAGCAGTCCCTCTCTGGTCCTCATCTCCTGGTCATGTTTTCTCCCAGCAGTCCCTCTCTGGTCCTCATCTCCTGGCCATGTTTTCTCCCAGCAGTCCCTCTCTGGCCCTCATCTCCTGGTCATGTTTTCTCCCATCAGTCCCTCTCTGGTCCTCATCTCCTGGCCATGTTTTCTCCCATCAGTCCCTCTCTGGTCCTCATCTCCTGGTCATGTTTTCTCCCAGCAGTCCCTCTCTGGTCCTCATCTCCTGGTCATGTTTTCTCCCAGCAGTCCCTCTCTGGTCCTCATCTCCTGGTCATGTTTTCTCCCAGCAGTCCCTCTCTGGTCCTCATCTCCTGGTCATGTTTTCTCCCAGCAGTCCCTCTCTGGTCCTCATCTCCTGGTCATGTTTTCTCCCATCAGTCCCTCTCTGGTCCTCATCTCCTGGTCATGTTTTCTCCCAGCAGTCCCTCTCTGGTCCTCATCTCCTGGTCATGTTTTCTCCCAGCAGTCCCTCTCTGGTCCTCATCTCCTGGTCATGTTTTCTCCCATCAGTCCCTCTCTGGTCCTCATCTCCTGGTCATGTTTTCTCCCAGCAGTCCCTCTCTGGTCCTCATCTCCTGGTCATGTTTTCTCCCATCAGTCCCTCTCTGGTCCTCATCTCCTGGTCATGTTTTCTCCCAGCATTCACTCTCTGGTTCTCATCTCCTGGTCATGTTTTCTCCCAGCAGTCCCTCTCTGGTTCTCATCTCCTGGTCATGTTTTCTCCCATCAGTCCCTCTCTGGTCCTCATCTCCTGGTCATGTTTTCTCCCATCAGTCCCTCTCTGGTCCTCATCTCCTGGTCATGTTTTCTCCCAGCAGTCCCTCTCTGGTCCTCATCTCCTGGTCATGTTTTCTCCCATCAGTCCCTCTCTGGTCCTCATCTCCTGGTCATGTTTTCTCCCATCAGTCCCTCTCTGGTCCTCATCTCCTGGTCATGTTTTCTCACATCAGTCCCTCTCTGGTCCTCATCTCCTGGTCATGTTTTCTCCCAGCAGTCCCTCTCTGGTCCTCATCTCCTGGTCATGTTTTCTCCCATCAGTCCCTCTCTGGTCCTCATCTCCTGGTCATGTTTTCTCCCATCAGTCCCTCTCTGGTCCTCATCTCCTGGTCATGTTTTCTCCCAGCAGTCCCTCTCTGGTCCTCATCTCCTGGTCATGTTTTCTCCCATCAGTCCCTCTCTGGTCCTCATCTCCTGGTCATGTTTTCTCCCAGCAGTCCCTCTCTGGTCTTCATCTCCTGGTCATGTTTTCTCCCATCAGTCCCTCTCTGGTCCTCATCTACTGGTCATGTTTTCTCCCATCAGTCCCTCTCTGGTCTTCATCTCCTGGTCTTGTTTTCTCCCATCAGTCCCTCTCTGGTCCTCATCTCCTGGTCTTGTTTTCTCCCATCAGTCCCTCTCTGGTCCTCATCTCCTGGTCATGTTTTCTCCCAGCAGTCCCTCTCTGGTCCTCTAACCCAGCCATGTTTTCTCCCAGCAGTCCCTCTCTGGTCCTCATCTCCTGGTCTTGTTTTCTCCAATCAGTCCCTCTCTGGTCCTCCTCCCCCAGCCATGTTTTCTCCCAGCAGTCCCTCTCTGGTCCTCCAACCCAGCCATGTTTTCTCCCTGCAGTCCCTCTCTGGTCCTCCGCCCCCAGCCATGTTTTCTCCCAGCAGTCCCTCTCTGGTCCTCCGCCCCCAGCCATGTTTTCTCCCAGCAGTCCCTCTCTGGTCCTCTAACACAGCCATGTTTTCTCCCAGCAGTCCCTCTCTGGTCCTCATCTCCTGGTCTTGTTTTCTCCAATCAGTCCCTCTCTGGTCCTCCTCCCCCAGCCATGTTGTCTCCCAGCAGTCCGTCTCTGGCCCTCCTCCCCCAGCCACGTTGTGACTTCTGAAGGTAATTGGTTGCACCAGATCTTATTTAGGGGCTTCAAAGCAAAGGGGGTGAAAACATATGCACCCACCACTTTTCAGTTTTAAATTTGTTTTAATTTTGTGAAACAAGATATATATTTTTTCACTTCACCAATTTGGACTATTTTGTGTATGTCCATTACATGAAATCCAAATAAAAATATATTTAACCCTCCCGTTGTCCTGGGGTCCCGTTGACCTGGCCCTGATCACAGGGTCCCTGCTGTCCTGGGGTCAAAGTGACCCGGGCCCCACTACCAAAAGATGAATGATATTTCTTTATTTTGCTGTGTAGCATCTGTGAGAGGGAGACAGCGAGAGCTTGTGCAAACATCTCCCCGCTGTCCTGGTGGCCAGGTTGAACCGGTTCCGCCACATCCACTGTGCTACTATTGTCATGGGTATAAGTGCTTGCGTACATGTCGGGACTTGTGGGGCCAATGACCAGGGTGATATTATTGAATGTGTGAAAGGCTGAGCCGTCCTACACTGAGCCCCGTGGTACAAGGGCGGAGTAGACGTACAGTCATTCCCATAAGACATGTGGCTCAGTGAACACAATAGCCTCTGTCGCTCAGTGAAGCCAAAGTCATCCTCCAAGGTGTTATCGAACCTGTGATTGGGCGTCCTATCCTACACTGAGCCCAGTCCAGTCCAGTCCCTACATGTCCAGAACCGTGGTCTTCCCCAAGGGGGCTGAAGCCATTACTGAGAGGTTCACTGCAGAGCAGGTCCTAGAACAGCTTTCTTCAAATGTCCAGCAAGACTACTCGGATCCCAAAGAAGAAGAAGAAGAAGAAGAATATGTGTCAGAAGACGAAGACGGGGAGGAATACGACCCCGAGCGGGACTCGTCCTCTTCAGAGGAAGACGAAGACGACCGAAAGAGAGACGTTGCTGTAAAAAAACGGCAGCATCAAATGGTCCTCTGTGGCCTATCACAACCAGGCCAGGATGGCAGAGCTTAGGGGCCCGGGCATGACCCGGGGACCCACAACACAATCACTCTCGTGTCCCATGCCCGTGACATGGCGTCGATGTTCTCCCTGTTCATCACACCAGCAATACCAAGAATCATCTTGGACATGACAAATCTGGAGGGGGTTGGAAAAAACGGAGACGGCTGGCAAGCCATGGACGGCACCGACCTGCACGCCTACATAGGACTGCTAATCTTAGCCGGTGTATACAGGTCCCGAGGTGAGGCCGCAGCCAGTAGATGGGATGCCGAGAGCAGAAGGGCCATATTCCGTGCCACCATGCCGCTCAAGCTCTTTCACAACTACTCGAGACTGCTACGATTCGATGACCGTGAGTCGAGACCCGCAAGACGCGCCACGGACAAACTGGCAGCCAGAAGAGAGGTCTGGGACAGGTGGGTGGAGCGGCTGCCAGTCCGTCTACAACCCAGGGCCTGACGTGACAGTGGACGAGCAACGGGTTCCATTCAGAGGTCGTGTGTGTGTGTATATAATAAAGGTCATTTTCCACTACTGACTTGTGTGGCTGTTTCTGTGACACCGATACTAATCGCTACCCATCATCATCATCATCGTGCTAATCTCTTGTTTCGAAAGGTCGCTGTCCTTTCCGGCAGCCCAGCAAGCCAGCGAAATTCGGGATCAAATCATGGGTGGCCTGCGACGCCAAATCCAGCTACGCTTGGAATATGCAAGTCTACACAGGGAAGGCGATCAACAGAGGCCCAGAGAAGAACCAGCGGATGTTGGTTGTCCTGGATCTGACACAGGGACTGAGGCGTCACAATGTCACATGTGACAATTTCTTTACGTCTTATGAACTCGGATGGCAGCTCCTCCAGAGGAACATCACCATGGTTGGCATGGTTCGAAAGAATAAGCCTGAGCACCCCCCTGCACTGCTTGCGTCAAGGGACAGAGGGGTCCTCTCGTCAAAGTTTGCCTTCACGCCCACCACCACTCTAGTTTCCTATCTGGGGACACCACCACTCTAGTTTCCTATCTGGGGACACCACCACTCTAGTTTCCTATCTGGGGACACCACCACTCTAGTTTCCTATCTGGGGACACCACCACTCTAGTTTCCTATCTGGGGACACCACCACTCTAGTTTCCTACCTGGGGACACCACCACTCTAGTTTCCTATCTGGGGACACCACCACTCTAGTTTCCTATCTGGGGACACCACCACTCTAGTTTCCTATCTGGGGACACCACCACTCTAGTTTCCTACCTGGGGACACCACCACTCTAGTTTCCTATCTGGGGACACCACCACTCTAGTTTCCTATCTGGGGACACCACCACTCTAGTTTCCTATCTGGGGACACCACCACTCTAGTTTCCTACCTGGGGACACCACCACTCTAGTTTCCTATCTGGGGACACCACCACTCTAGTTTCCTATCTGGGGACACCACCACTCTAGTTTCCTATCTGGGGACACCACCACTCTAGTTTCCTATCTGGGGACACCACCACTCTAGTTTCCTACCTGGGGACACCACCACTCTAGTTTCCTATCTGGGGACACCACCACTCTAGTTTCCTATCTGGGGACACCACCACTCTAGTTTCCTACCTGGGGACACCACCACTCTAGTTTCCTACCTGGGGACACCACCACTCTAGTTTCCTATCTGGGGACACCACCACTCTAGTTTCCTATCTGGGGACACCACCACTCTAGTTTCCTATCTGGGGACACCACCACTCTAGTTTCCTACCTGGGGACACCACCACTCTAGTTTCCTATCTGGGGACACCACCACTCTAGTTTCCTATCTGGGGACACCACCACTCTAGTTTCCTATCTGGGGACACCACCACTCTAGTTTCCTATCTGCCAAAGAAAAACAAGAACGTGCTGCTTCTGAGCTGCACACAGAGGCCCAAGTCAGCGATCGCCGAGACAGGAAGCCGGCCCTCGTCCTAGACTACAACTGCAACAAGGGCGGCGTGGACAACCTAGACAAGGTGGTCGGCACCTACAGCTGCAGACGGATGACTGCCCGCTGGCCCCTGGTCGTCTTCCACAACATCCTCGACGTGTCCTCCTACAACGCCTTTGTCATATGGCGAGAGATCAAGCCTGACTGGATGCCTCGCAAGCGGAACAAGAGGAGGGTGTTCCTGGAGCAGCTGGGAAAGGCACTTGTCAAGCCGCTGATCCAAAGAAGGCAGCATCTCCCCCGCACCGAAGAGGCGTCAGCGTTTGTCAAAGTCCTACAGAGTGCTAACCCGAGGAGCTTGTCAAAGTCCTACAGAGTGCTAACCCGAGGAGCTTGTCAGAGTGCTACGGCGGCTCGTGATCAACAACCCGAGGAGCTCGCCGCTGACCCGGCCACCGGGGCAAGTAAGAGGGAGAGGTGTCAGCTCTGCCCACCGGGGCAAGGAAGAGGGAGAGGTGTCAGCTCTGCCCACCGAAGAAGGACTCCAAGACACACACGGTGTGCTGCAGGTGTAATAAAAGCATCTGAAAAGGCTGTTCACACGCATACTGTCACACTTGCGCCCATTGGGCCTTTAGCCAATACGGGACAGGGTGATCCGGAGGACGCAGGGTCTAGACACAATACGAGGACGACGGGAGGGATAACAATCATACCCAACGGCACAATGTCCACAACACAGGGAAGGTAGTGTAGGAGGGGGGCATTTTTTAAATCGATACCCAAACTCACACGGGGCCCAAGGGCACACGGGGGGCAGACTGCGCGAACGCACACAGTGGCCCGTGGGTGGAATGCGAAAGCTGTGACAATACATCCATTTATCAGTAGTGTAGCCAACCACGTCTCCATTATCCAACAGTTGCTATTGTATCCAACGTACTACTACAGGGAAGTACCTAAACTACAGGTTTGGTTGTTAGAACAGTTTACATGTCTCAAGACTGGGGAAGAGGTATCAGCTATGTTCAGCATGGCTGTTACGGGTCATCTGTTCATCTTTGTTGCAGCAATGCGTTTGTATCTATGTGTGCATCTGTACGGACAGCACAGTGGCATCAGTGACGGACCTGTGTTTGATGGAGAATACCAGGTTATGGATGGGGAACCTGAGTTTGATGGAGAATACCAGGTTATGGATGGGGAACCTGAGTTTGATGGAGAATACCCGGGTATGGATGGGGTACCTGACCTTGACGGAGAATACCAGGTTATGGATGGGGAACCTGAGTTTGATGGAGAATACCAGGTTATGGATGGGGAACCTGAGTTTGATGGAGAATACCAGGTTATGGATGGGGAACCTGAGTTTGACGGAGAATACCAGGTTATGGATGGGGAACCTGAGTTTGATGGAGAATACCAGGTTATGGATGGGGACCTGAGTTTGATGGAGAATACCAGGTTATGGATGGGGACCTGACTTTGATGGAGAATACCAGGTTATGGATGGGGACCTGACTTTGACGGAGAATACCAGGTTATGGATGGGGACCTGAGTTTGATGGAGAATACCAGGTTATGGATGGGGACCAGACCTTGACGGAGAATACCAGGTTATGGATGGGGAACCTGTGTTTGACGGAGAATACCAGGTTATGGATGGGGAACCTGACCTTGACGGAGAATACCAGGTTATGGATGGGGAACCTGAGTTTGATGGAGAATACCAGGTTATGGATGGGGGACCTGACCTTGACGGAGAATACCAGGTTATGGATGGGGAACCTGACCTTGACGGAGAATACCAGGTTATGGATGGGGAACCTGACCTTGACGGAGAATACCAGGTTATGGATGGGGAACCTGAGTTTGATGGAGTACACGGGTATGGATGGGGGACCTGACCTTGACGGAGAATACCAGGTTATGGATGGGGAACCTGAGTTTGATGGAGTACACGGGTTTGTGAATGGAGGACCTGAGTTTGACAGACCCGGGTTACAAGGGAGATCTAGAGTGTCCCGGTCTATCCAAGGTGGTTCGAGTGACCACTCTATGCCTGACCTCATTGGGGTAGACTAAGGTTATTGTTACGGGGACATTTGTAGGGAATATGACACCTGGAACGTTACTTACCGGGTGACATTGATGAAACCGTACCATGTGTATAAACTTGATGGGAGACTATCAAGTTTATATCACTCTAGTTTGCTGCTACCGTAAAGGCCTGACATCTCTGTGTTTTCTGTGGTGTTTAACTGGAAGACAACATCTACTCAGTCTCTAATAGCCAGTGGATCACAATACAAGGCAGGTCTACGGATCTTGTTGACCTGTGCATCTGGCCGATACATGGATGGGCCCGGACCAGCCGTGGTAGATCGGTCTTACTACGCAGCAAGGTGGCGTTTGATAACTTGTGGTTTACGATTGGGACAGGTGCACGCTTCTCAGAGATCATAAGTGTACTGTCCCACATCAGCAGCCTTGAAAAGGTAATATTTGCAACCCGACCCATGAACCAGATCGTTGGGGGTGAAGACCTGGAACATCAACCAGGTGTCAGATACACACTGTGTAGATTAGTAAAGATATAGGTGAATAGCATATGTAATCACTGTCATATCACTTGGTACATGTGCTATTACAAAGTGCTTGTGGTGTATTCAATGTCCATATCCATATGTGAATAAAGACAATATTGTTCAGAGATGGAATAACCAGTCACATGTACTGAAATAGTACATTACAAAACATTACATGTCAATACATCCATTCCCACAGCAGGACATCGTGACAGCATCCATTTTCAAAGAACACAATCTCAGAAAGGAATAAAAGGGGTTGGTATAGTTAGGCCTCCATAGATTGCCACCTAGTCATCTCTCTCCTCGTCATCGGCCATATACTTGAGAGAAAGAGAAATAATCATATTACCAACAGGAAATAGACACAAGCAAAGTGTAATCACAGTATACATTACCATATCAGTATACATTACCATATCAGTATACATTACCATATCAGTATACACTACCATATCAGTATACATTACCATATCAGTATACATTACCATATCAGTATACATTACCATATCAGTATACATTACCATATCAGTATACATTACCATATCAGTATACATTACCATATCAGTATACATTACCATATCAGTATACACTACCATATCAGTATACATTACCATATCAGTATACACTACCATATCAGTATACACTACCATATCAGTATACACTACCATATCAGTATACACTACCATATCAGTATACATTACCATATCAGTATACACTACCATATCAGTATACATTACCATATCAGTATACACTACCATATCAGTATACACTACCATATCAGTATACATTACCATATCAGTATACATTACCATATCAGTATACATTACCATATCAGTATACATTACCATGGCATCGTCTGCATTGTTCAGAGGAGGTAATGCCGGGTGAGGTTGAGGACCTCTGGGTGCACCAGTGGACGCTCTTGTTCCAAGACAGGGTTCCTAGGTCCCTCGTCATCAGAAGATAGTGTGTAATCGCTCTCCTGAATGTTTATTATGAATGGGATATATATCACATGCACATGGTATACTTTACAACAGTGAATGAAAGGATATCAAACATAGTCAGTCTGAATCAAGCCGAGTACCTGCAGAACGGTTCAGGGTGATGGTAGATGCCTGTGGGGTGGAGATGAGGGTCAGAATCAGCACAAGTTAAATGACTATGGTTAGCAAGGTCTATGAACAAGTTGTGTATAGCGATATAATCATGTGTGTATGTTGCCGGGCTCAGCTCGCTGTTGTCACTTTCTACACCACTGTCTTCTGACATCATTACAATTCTGAAATGCACAATGGCTTGAGTTGAGGACATAGAGGTCCATAATTGGCTGGTAAACGTGACAGTTGCAGTAGGTGTCACGGTCAAACGACATTCCATGGTGGGTTACGGTTAGGCACAGGGACTGTGAAAGGTGTTCATCATCAGCATCATCCTGAGGAGCTACTAGCAACAACAGTTACAAACATCAGGCACTTTCCCTGTGGTTATTGACCGTGTGCTGTTTGGGCATGCTTCCAATTCCCTAGTACTTACAATAGCTGTATCAAAAGAACTATGATACCAATTACACACATATATCGAAATAGCTACGGGGTTGGACGATGGCCTATGTAAACGGAAGACAATTCGATTCACTCCGTGTCTCTTACCGAAATGAATATGGCAACTGGCCCCTATTGGACAGATAGTGGCTTCCACTGTTAGAATGGCTGGGTGAGAAGTGGTGGGGTTCTGTCCCCTATTGGACAGATAGTGGCTTCCTCTGTTAGAATGGCTGGGTGAGAAGTGGTGGGGTTCTGTCTCCGAAGAGCAGCTAATATCATCCCTAAATAGACCCGAAGTTACTGTAGCAGCTATTGCTATCGCGGCCTACTTTGCTACGGGGCGGCAGGGTAGCCTAGTGGTTAGAGCGTTGGACTAGTAACCGAAAGGAAAGGTTGCAAGTTCATATCCCCGAGCTGACAAGGTACAAATCTGTCGTTCTGCCTCTGAACAGGCAGTTAACCCACTAGGCCGTCATTGAAAATAAGAATTTGTTCTTAACTGACTTGCCTAGTAAAATAAAATAAAAAATACTTTGGTGACATGCCCGGAGGTGTGTGTTCAGGTATGGTGAAGAGCCCTGATAATAGCCTCATCCCATTTGCTATATACAGTACGTCACCTGAGGCTATTACAAATGCACGGACTTCGTAGACTGGGACAGAGGTGAACCTGTTGCGATGATAGAGGATGTGATTGAAGCAGTCCCAGAAGGTTACTTGATGGCTAGACCGAGAGAAATACCCGATAAGGTAACCTTTGATAAATGCGGGTTTGTGCTTGTAAAAGATGTAGTAGTCAACAGCGTGATTGACACAGCTATACACTTCAATACCATGGCACGGACTATATGAGCAAGGTTAAAAAGGTGACCTTTGTACCAAGACCCCTTCCTACGCTGCAAGAGATCTGCAGGAGCAGGATGGTGAAAGACGTAGCAGGACCGATCAGGAGAAAATGCGAGATGGAAACTCCACCCCATCTCAACCACTTCATACAGGCCGGTCAATATGCAAAGAGATAGAGGACATGAACATTGAACTCCTGCACATCTAAATGAATATATCAGGCAGTATATGTCTCATTATACTATACCATTATGTATCCTTGGTTTGACATGACAGCAATAAAGTGAATCACCAGTTATTTCAGAGCCTTGTTCTTTTTTATTCACATAGATTACAAAGAGCAGTAACATTGCCACCACACATGTTCCACCCAGAGATTATGGCTGGGCTTTCCACCCAGTACCGCTTCATCCAAGCGTGTCTGGGTTATCCAACAAGAGTCCATTCAGTGGTTTCTAGCCTTTACAGTTGCATCCAAGCGTGTCTCTATATCCAGCTATTAACAATACATCCCACACAGGTTGTTTAGCAACCCGTTAACCACTTATCACACTGTGGCTGTTGTATCCACACAGGCTTACTGTCTCCACCCGTCAGGTTTATCTACCCTTCGCCCAGTCTTCCAACTCTGGTTGTTTTCCAGCCCTGGGGCAGTCATCCAAGCGTTGCTGTTTCTACAACTCAGGGTGTTTACCCAACCGAGTATTACAGGGAAGCAGGTAAATAGCAAGGTCTGTTCTTCGGATCTTACAACAGTTGAGCTGTCTCAGCACTGGGGTAGAAGTATCAAGTCTATTCGAATATAGGCAACTGGCCTATGTTGGAGAGAACATGGCGTTCATTTGTAAAGTCGCTGGGTGAGCATTGGTGCTGGTGGGGCTCCGTTTCGGAGGAAGGAATGATATCTTCCCTGAATAGACCGGAGGTAAAGGTTGCAGCTTTTGCCATAGCGGCATAATACCTTGGAGAGGCACCTGGGGGAGTGTGTTCATGTATTTGGAAGACAGAGGAATGTGGCATTATCTCATTTGCTATATACGTCTCCGGAGGCAGGTACAGATGCACCAAGTTCCTAGACTGTGAATACAGTCACACTACGCAAGTGATAAAAGACATGATTGGAAGATTCCCAGGAGGGTACCCGATGGCTAGCCCGAGAGCCATACCTGGTGGTCAAAGGGAGTTCCCTTTCGTAAATGTAGTGGAAGAGATGCATACCATGATACAGTTACTAAAGAGTGGATGGTGGGGACTGTCTCTTGGTCTGTCCCGAAATATTGGGACCCGAAAGTCATCTGAGCACACTGCTGTGTTAAACACCCTAAACACAGTATGCGAAGTGAACACAACAATCCTGCTGCAGCAATATGTTACATGGATGAACGCGGAGCTGGACACCTCTTTGAAATTGTAACAGGGAAAGGAAAGTTATACAGGGTCATGTTCGATAGGTCTGGGTTTTGATGTGGGCCAAAGCTAAACTTCTCCAACCTTACGAGAGCTGATTGACTTCATGATTGAGGCTTATGATTTAACCTTTGTGCCAAGACCTTCCCCCTAACGTGAGTGGAGACAATGCCAAGGATGGAGTACGACTGAAGGACACAAGGGGGTCAGATGGTCCCTGTCAAAGGTTTCATACCAGGCAGCCCGTGCACCCAGGCCGAGGCTACGGATATGAATAGTGAACTCTTTTCATAATATAGTCTGTAAACAATTTTTTACAATGCCATTACAGCTAGAGTGTAGTTGGCCATGTTATGCCTTGACATTAATAAAACCAAGTGAATGATCAGTCAGAGATGTGTGTTGGTTTTTATTCATAGGAAACATTACTGCATAACATAGTGCTTCTGCACATATCACGCCAGTGTAGTTAACCCATACATGTCACCCCATAGTAAAAGTTATACCGATCCTTTAAGGACATATGATTAGTCAACATAAACTTCAACTGGGTTCTCCTGATCAACACCTTGGTGATTAAACAGATTCATATGGCTGCAATCCCGTTAACGGGATCGATATGACAACAGCCAGTGAACGTGCAGGGCGCCATTTTCAAAACATCAAAAATCTCATAATTAAAATTCCTCACACATACATGTATCTGATACCATTGTAAAGCTATTGTTGTTGTTAATCCCACCACAGTGTCCGATTTCAAATATGCTTTACAGCAAAAGCACCACAAACGATTATGTTAGGTCACCATATATAGCCACAGAAAAACACAGCCATCTGAGACAACTCCTCTTTGCTTGGCAACACAGTACCCGAGTCTTGTGATTCAATCAGGGCCAGAGACAGGTCGTCCCACAGCTACAGACAGAATTTGAAAGCGTCGCCGTGATCCGAACTCCTTGTCTTAGACGTCAACATCTTGACTAGTTTCATCTGTAGTCGTGGTGTAGCCCCACCATCTCTCTGTTTAGAATGGCAAATTGTGTTAAGACACTCAAGGTAAGCCTGCAACAGGATGGATTTTGCATAGCGACGGGACCACACGGCTCTGGCATCGTCTATCCCTGCCCCGCAAACCCATTTGAGCCGGTTCTTCTCAAACGTCTTCCCCGACGAGGTGTTGAAGGTGCACGCAGAACACCTAGGGCACTTCTTGGCGTTACAGAACATTCCGAAGATAAACGGGTAGTTAGAATCAACCCTGTTTCTGAGCCTGTGCAATTTGTTCACTCGGGACAAGGTCCTCTCCCTGTACGAGAACACCCTGACTGACGAGGGTGTGCGTGACAACGTTCTTAGTATAGCCTCCGAAGACAAGGGTGGGGCTGACGCCTACCCAAGTGTTTTCGTCAACTTCCACAAGACCATGGTAGTCCTGTGCCTGATTCAGTTACTTGCTATATTCGTGAGCAGCTGCATGGAGGACCTTGCTACCATAATGAGTGTTGCTTCGGCCACCTTCCTGGAGGACAAGGACCTTGCTACCATAATGAGTGTTGCTTCGGCCACCTTCCTGGAGGACAAGGACCTTGCTACCATAATGAGTGTTGCTTCGGCCACCTTCCTGGAGGACAAGGACCTTGCTACCATAATGAGTGTTGCTTCGGCCACCTTCCTGGAGGACAAGGACCTTGCTACCATAATGAGTGTTGCTTCGGCCACCTTCCTGGAGGACAAGGACCTTGCTACCATAATGAGTGTTGCTTCGGCCACCTTCCTGGAGGACAAGGACCTTGCTACCATAATGAGTGTTGCTTCGGCCACCTTCCTGGAGGACAAGGACCTTATTACCACAATGAGTGTTGCTTCGGCCACCTTCCTGGAGGACAAGGACCTTGCTACCATAATGAGTGTTGCTTCGGCCACCTTCCTGGAGGACAAGGACCTTGCTACCATAATGAGTGTTGCTTCGGCCACCTTCCTGGAGGACAAGGACCTTGCTACCATAATGAGTGTTGCTTCGGCCACCTTCCTGGAGGACAAGGACCTTGCTACCATAATGAGTGTTGCTTCGGCCACCTTCCTGGAGGACAAGGACCTTGCTACCATAATGAGTGTTGCTTCGGCCACCTTCCTGGAGGACAAGGACCTTGCTACCATAATTAGTGTTGCTTCGGCCACCTTCCTGGAGGACAAGGACCTTGCTACCATAATGAGTGTTGCTTCGGCCACCTTCCTGGAGGACAAGGACCTTGCTACCATAATGAGTGTTGCTTCGGCCACCTTCCTGGAGGACAAGGACCTTGCTACCATAATGAGTGTTGCTTCGGCCACCTTCCTGGAGGACAAGGACCTTGCTACCATAATTAGTGTTGCTTCGGCCACCTTCCTGGAGGACAAGGACCTTGCTACCATAATGAGTGTTGCTTCGGCCACCTTCCTGGAGGACAAGGACCTTGCTACCATAATGAGTGTTGCTTCGGCCACCTTCCTGGAGGACAAGGACCTTGCTACCATAATGAGTGTTGCTTCGGCCACCTTCCTGGAGGTGAACTATTGCGACCCCTTGTGCGCTGCAACTCTGGTGAAGCCCATTTTCATTCCCTACTATGATCAGCAAGGGGGGTAAAAAACACAGAAAAGGTGAGACGGAGGGAGTGCAAGAGGACAATCCCGAGGCGAGATTGAAATATTACAGGCTGTTCACCTACGAACTGGACACTACAGGTTCTGACGTGTCCTGCGACATGGATATTATTATTCGCTGGACCGATCACAGTCTACTGCAACGTATGCAGGGGTGCAAGATCGTAGAAAGGCAGAGCAAGAAGTTCTGGTTCGTGGCTCCTCAGATGGGCGACAGGATGGTGATGGTTAAGAATAGTAGCCTGAAACTGATGGGAGGACAGACAGGCAACAAGACCCTGCTCCTACCTGATGTCGGATAACATAATGGCTTACATGCAGTGCGCCGTATTTGATTACCAATATGCTTCCCTGTCACACTAACAGCGACTTCACTGAGACTGTAATGACCACCATCAAGAGTTCCATGACCAACTTCACAGAAGTGATGCGTCACCAGAGCGCAAACCTGATGGCAGAGCTGAGTAAAATGCCAGACAGCTGCCTTTCCACCACTGGGGTAGGGTTTGCTGGGTAGGATAAAGGCAACGTGCTCTACTTTGGTAAAGTCTTCACTGGCCCAGAAGACAAGAGACCCGCTCCCAGCAGTCAAGCGAGGCTGGGGGTCTTCACTTCAGTGACTCTGGGGATGACGAACAACAACATGATGAAGAGTATGCTGACTATTGCCCTGAAACTGAAAGCAGAGTCTAAGATCAATCCCAATAGTAGTCTACACAGTATGCTGTCTATGCCATACAAGCCCGTGGCTGTTACCAAGGTGGTGACCGATGCCTCTTTTTACGGCCGCTACCACCACAGGTTTAACACGGGCGAATTCACAGAGGCGGCCTGTGTTAAACCCATGAACGACCCCAGGTACAACAACCTCGTTCACGAGGAGAATCTTACCAACAGCAGCAAGTATCAGCTAACAGTGTCCCATGGAGCCTTGCCAATGTGCACACTCACCCTGGCCATGACCATAAGACTGCGATGATGGTAATGGGGTTCCTCTGCACAGAGCTGGCCCGTGTGGTCTATGCCCCGAAGATTACCGAGGTTAACTTGTGCAAACATCTCATCTTGTTATCAATGGCTGGGAAGTTCAGACATGGAAAGGACGAGGACGCCCAAACGTGTTCGACGCGTCCTATGGCACCTTGATAAAGCTGACTGGACCAGCCTTCGGCAACCCGGGTATGAAAGGAGAAGAACATGTCGTCCAACAGGGTTTTGATTATGAGCGAGATGGGCGCGATGAAATTCGCCACTGTCTTTGCTAACGACGAACATGATCCACGCGTCCATGATGGTCATGTCCAGCATGTCCAGCATGATGGTATTCTCGAACAACAACAACAACAGCTACGGCTCTGTCAAGCTCTGTAGGTGTCTACTACCATGTGAAGGTGTTCAGCAATAGGTGCATCGATACAACACTGTACAGTTCCCAGAGAGGTAGAAACGTCAGCTGTGCCAGTGAGAACACAAGTACGATCGATGAAATGGTGGAGAGGATCAAGAGAGGGGTGTCCTGTGTGTTGCCCAGGATAGACGTAAACCGTATCAAGATGATGACACCTGAGCTGAATGAAAATAAGTTTGGCTTGCTAGTGTCAGCTGATTGTGCTTTTGTTGTACCTCACATATACAGAGTGACTGTTTGTATCTATTTGTCTACCCTATATGCTTTACTGCTTGGCTGTGTGTACCCTATATTTCTAAAGCTTTGCTATTTTGTAGTTGTGACATAAAAACTCTAAACAGACACATGGCGTGATGGTAACGTTCTTTATTACACATATACAACAACCAAGGGTGTCAGTGGAACATGACCCGACCCCGAACTTTATGAATATATGAAATGTATCATGTTCAGGTGTAACAGTTCACCTAAAACCATCATCTGCCTGTATGCGCATCCGAGCGTGTGCAAATCTTCTCTCACGGTGAAAATGAATTGATTCTCCATGCTGCCGATTGTACTGCCCAAGTCGCCCTTGTACACTCTCGGCACCCTCATTTTACTCCTGCAGTCGAGTCTAGCGAACTCCTCCGTGGCTCTGTGGTAATCTGCCTCGCCACAGTGAGTGAGATCTAGCTCCCCGTGGTCGACCCGAGCGCTGATTAGCGTATTGAGTATGCCACTGACTGTGATGAGTCTTTGAGAGTTGGAATTACCGTTGACCCGAGCTTGGTAAACTTGCAAATAAGAGTCTCGCCCTTGTGCTGCGAGATCCTGGTTACATTGGGTGGGTCAAAGGAACACATTCCGTATATGTTCATAAAGTCATAGGAGGATGAGGATGTGCTCATGTTTTCCACGTGCTCTCTCACCAGACCCTTTATATCTGACAGCGCTTTATTCCTCAGTTCACAGTAAAGACGTCTGTACTCGTCATCAACAGGTCCCAGGGACACAGACTCTTTCCCTTCGTTGTTCAATCTGTCTCTCTTTTCGACCGAAGGCCCGTCGCCTCAAGACAGTTCTCTCTGGTCCCTCGAGTCCTCCCAACAAGGTAGTTTCCCGTAGCACGCTTTAATGGCAGTTGCTACAAAAAAGAGTTCAGGTATCCCTTTGCTTGACCCCACTGGCAGATGCCCCGGTCTGCACGTGGACATAATAAGGTACGATATCTTTATTGGGTACCTAATGGATGAGATGGAGTGTACTACCGTTAGCGATGGCCAGCTCTCCAGTGAAGCCATAATAGAGTATCTGGTGAAGCACCGAGAGCTGATATCAGCCCCTAACGTTTGGTCTCCTAGAGCTCGAGCCTATGTTCACTTTGAGCAGCACAACCACGGAACGTTCGCAGTCCTGAAACCCAGCGGCTCGACGGTGGTTCAGTTACCCGTGTGCAGGTTGTGCTTCTTGTCCGAGAAATCCATCGAGTCAACGGTCGCGGGCCAATGGCAAGAGACACATACTTAACTTCTTGAGAATACAGGGGGTGCTATTTTCCCATTAGCATAATTTGCTCAACAGATTAAACTGCCTCTTATTCAATTATTGCTCTTACTACATGCATATAAATAATACCATTGGAAAGAAAACAATCTCTAGTTTCTAAAACCGTTTCAATTTTGTCTCTGAGTGATACAGAAGTCATTTCACAGCACTTTCCATGACCAAGAACATAAAATCAAGATGTGTTATGCTGGCTTCAAAGCTCTGCCTATATATGGTCGTGCCCCCTATGACCCGAAACACACCTCATTCGCCTTCCTCTGGGTGTCAAGAAGACGTCAGAGGAGAAATTCTTTGTTTATCTGGTACTGACGTGAAATAAGACCTATTTCTTTGGCGTGACCGACAACTTCCGGTTTGCTGATTCGCACGAGTTGGAGCTGCGATTGTGTACTGTTTTGCTGGCGTTATGGATGAAAACTATCTCCGTGTCGAATTTTGTTTGATACATGTGACCATATCATCGTAATGTATGTTTTTTCAATATAGTTTAATCAGATTATTTGAATTTTTTTGGGAGTTTTGCGGTGTTCCGTTGTCACAATTTATTTACATTTGAGAGATCTGTGCCACTCGACCGGTACCTGTGCTAAATGGAGTGGGAAAGGAAGATTTCTGAACGGAACCAACGACTCATCTTGACAAAGGACACTTTGATCAACATTCTGATGAAAGATCAGCCATAGTAAGACCCAATTTACGATGTTATATCATATCTGTTGTGCATGTGAACTGACCGTGGGCGCCTAGCCGAATCTGCCTTGTATAGCTATGCTAATTTAGCGCTACATTTTGTTTTCGTTATAAAACATTTAATAAATCTGAAATATTGTTTGGATTCACCAGATGTTGGGCTTTCAATATCTGTACGCTGTGTATTTTTCTGAAATGTTTTAAGATGAGTAATTCGTTATATGACGTTGGTCTCTGTAATTGTTCTGGCTGGGTCAGCACTATTTCAGATTGCAGCTGCAATGTAGAACTGTGATTTATACCTGAAAAATGCACATTTTTCCCCAAAAAAACTATGCTATACCATAAATATGTTATCAGACTGTCATATTATGAAGTTGTTTCTTGGTTAGTGGCTATATATATTTTTATCTAGTCGAATTAGTGATAGCTACTGACGCAGGAAAAAGCTGTTGGGAGTAAAAAAATCGTGTCCTTTGCTAACGTGGTTAGCTAATAGATTTACATATTGTGTCTTCCCTGTAAAACATTTTAAAAATCTGAAATGGTGGCTTTATTCACAAGATCTGTATCTTTCATTAGGTGGCTTGGACTTGTGATTTAATGATATTTAGATGCTACTATTTAATTGTGACGCTATGCTAGCGATGCTAATCAGTGTGGGGGGGGTGGGGGGTGATCCCGGATCCGGGGTTGAGGCTCGTTAGAGGTTAACAAAGGCCTTGTGAGAGGTATAGAGTAGAGAGGGGCTCTCAGCCAGTAACATCATCCATGGCAAGTGGGAACCCAAACGTCGGCTACCGGGTAGCGCCATCGGCTGCTTCTAGATCGTCCATTCTAAGGGTATGGCACATAGTGAACGCACACTTTGAATCCCTACTGACAAGAGCGGAAGGGTCTACCACCAAGAGCAGGGCTGAGATCAACATACAGTGTCAAGTGAAGGAGCTGCGAGACCTAATGGGAACGTGTAGCAGGCGCCTGAAGACCATAGAGTCATACATATCGGAACTGCAGAAACAGGACACCGGTGCCCAGAACAACTGCCAGCTGCGTCAAAGGTCGTCCTCAGACCTGACAGGAGAATGGCATTTTCTGTACATGGAAGACAATAGTGTTTTCGGCTACATGCAGTTGGTTCCAGAAACGGTCTCGGTCACTAGCGAACCCGGTCACGGAAAAGGATCTACCTTTGTGAAGCGGGCCGAATTCACTATCCCAGCTGCAGTGATGAGAGAGGCGAATGAGACCCTGTGTCATGACGATGCCAGTCAAGCTGACCGCAGTTGCGAGTACGCACTGTGTCCCTGTTGTCAGATAACTTTCAAGTCTTCTGAATTCTGGAAGCACGCCTTGTTTGAGATAGCGGAGAGAGGTAACAAAGTGCCAGCCTGGCAGAGCTCAGCTTGGAACCTCTCTGGATGATAAAGGGGAAAGTTCACCTGTGTCCGAAAGAGCAGTGGGTCACGATTACAATTGAGGACCAGTCGCTCCAGCCCTGTGTCCTTAACCCACAGTCCCAGCTGCTCTTGTTACACCACAACAGAAATGGAACTGAGCAATTGCTAAGAATGGCCAATGAAGGTCTAACGGGTCATCGTCAGGATGAGAGCGAAGACGACGATTACGATGATCACCTCTCGAATAGTGAGCAACACGAAACATGTGGCAAGTGCAAGGAGGACAGAGCTCCGGTTACACTAAAGCGCAAAGCGTGTAAAGGCAAAGAGGACACGATGACCGCCACCGTGACGTTACAGAAGAAACGCAAACGCATGTTGGGTGGTTGTAAAGTGAGCCCAGACTCTGAAACCGATGTGCGAGGCGAGACAAAAGACAAAGAACGATGCAGTACAACACATGTAGGACACACAACCTTTAATCGTGGCATGCAAACCAGAATGAAATCAAGACAACATCAACAGGTGAAAAGAGGAATGAACACTATGTACAATAGAACAATGAGATCCCGTTTCCTCTGCAAGAATTCAAACCCTGTCACCCTGAACCAGGGTGACCGAGCTCAATCTCATCCATGTCCTTCATCTGTCCCTCAAGCGCACGCGGAGCAAGCTTTGGTGGATAGCGGTGTCACGCACGACACGTCTGATGTTGCAGCTGCCTCCCCTGATCACCCCGAGCAGAAGAGTCCTGATGAGTCTATGAGTCGTTGTGTCTCTGCTGCAGTGGAGCAGTGTTTCGGTGACCCCGATTCTGCTTCTGCAGCGATCCCTTCTGTGGACATCTTGCCAGTTGTAAACCAAAGGTCTCCTTTGCGATCTCAGCCGCTGGAGCCTCAAAGGAACCCGGTTGCTCAGCTACGTGGGACTGAGGAGCTAAGGAGTCGGCGCTGCTCGCTGATGTAGCCGAGAGCAACCCACTCATGCACTCGGCCGCAATATCCCCTTGGTCCTTTTCATCTTCACATTTAACATCGGAAGGCCTGAGACCCAGCTTGTTTGCCAAAAGTAACCCATACGCGGTCGGGTGCAGCGAGTCCCGGGTGAGCATAATGTCGTTGACTGTGAGGGAAGAGTCTGGCTTTCTCCCAGATAGGCTGTCTGCGAATGTTACACCGGACGTGTTCAGGAGTGTCACCAGCATACAGTGGAGAACATGCACCGGTGACCCGGATTGTAGCTCTCTCACTGTATCCCTGTTGTTGTACTGGATGTGTCTCCTGTTGAACTGGCTGAATCCGGACAGAGCGCTCCTCCAGAAAGTGGTCCACATGCTCAAGGTCTCTTCCAGGTGGGACACGCTGACAGAAGAGGAGTAGTTGCAAACTAGTTTAACGTCCCACCCGAGCTCTGTGACGGGCTCATTGGATTCAGTCTCACCGCCCTGGCTGATGGCGTGTTCCAGCTGCCTTGTGACGCTCTCAGCCATCTGCCGCAGCCGCGGATCCTTGCAATTACTCTTGAGCCATTCCAAGGCCAGGCGAGGGTGCCTGGTCACTTCACCCAGAAACTGCCTGATCAGCAGAACCTCTTTGCCTTCGGAGATCATCGAGGCCATCATTTTACTCAGGCTGTGCGAGACGCTTGCGGACTTGTGCTCGGAAACAATAGTTCCTACCCCGGATCTCAGAAACACATCTGGTAACTCGGCGGTGTTGAGGCCAAACATATCGGGCTGCTGGTCGATGGCCAAGAAGCGGGACAGGTCGTCAAGTAACGGTTTGCCAAATGAGTTGCCCGCGGCCGAGAGCCCAGCATGCTGCTGCTCCCCACGCGATGAAAGCATCACGTCAGCCAGGTGCGTCAAGGAGGACCGGTCTACGCTTGTGCTGGTGTATAAGTGTCTGGTGGAGGCCGTTGACAGCCCCTGTATGATCTTGTGAAAGAGAGTAGCCCAGCTCTTCACCGTTGCGTGAGCGCTCTTGGCCAAAGAGGACAGATTGGAACCCCCTGACCAGCAGCTTTCCCACATTGAGATGTGCCTGTACAGGACCCCGTCCACTGTGGTCGTAACAAGGTCCGTCTCCGTGTCGTAGAAGGCCAGGCAAGTGGAGGCCCTGCAATCGGGTATGACTGGGCACTGGCCGTGCTCGAAGGTCTTCATCACACCCCATAGGGCCACTGTTGCCATCTTTAGCTCTATTTCCTTGATTGGATCTCGCTTGAGCGTGATGTCCCTTTGGACCCAATCTCTGATGATCTTACACACCACCGAGACCTGAGTCTCAGGGACCGAATGGCTCATCAGCAGTTTCAGAGTGTCAGCAAGGTGGTCGAGCGGCACGTCCAACACCGAAGGCAAAGCTCTCTCGTGAGCCTCTCGTTCCTGTACGGCTTCGGCAGCGTCATCGGGAGGGCTGAGACCGTCCCTTACAATCCTGAAGCAAGGTTCGTGCCGCTTGCGTCTAGCCTTGCCGATGTGCTCGCCTATGGCTAAGCCACCAGGTCTCCTGGTTCTCAGTTATCCTCAGGGTGCTCTTGATGTGTCCGCACAAGTGGTTTGAGGAGTAGTAGTTGATGAGGTACCGCACCAAGCAAGTGGAACTCTCGCTGTTGCTCCCCAATACGTTGTAAAGCAGCAGCTCCACGGAGAGAGCCGGGCTGAACGTGTTGACAATCTCCTCTATTGCTATGGCCAGCTGTGGATCCTCACTTACGTAAGCCTAGGAGTTGACGTCCCGATGGATAGGGATCAACCCGTAACGCTCGTAGTCAACATTCTCACACTGAACCCGATGACTAAGCTCACGTTTTCTGAAGATGTCTAATACGTAGGAGCTCCCTCTGTCTTCCAGAGCGGCTTCGGCAAGCTCCTTCTCGCAACGGAAAAGATGCTCTCTGGACACGCTCGTAGTAGCTCTCGTCATCTCCTTGCACTGTCCTATCGGATAGCCCAAGGTGTCTGTACTATCAAGCGTTTGATGTCTGGTAACGATACCAACGTGCTTTCCCGTATACTTACAAAGTGTGCAGCTTATGAGCCGAGCCTCCAGCATGGTCTGGATGCTGTTCAGAGCCTTATGTTGTCTGTGTAGCAACAGGCTGAGAGGCTAACAACCCTGAGCAACCTAAACCGAGGTGGTGGTTATTACCACTACTACCAGGACGACAGCGACGATGAGGACAGCGACGACGACAGTGATACCAAGGTTCAGGCACGTGTGGTTAAGCTCTCCAATCTCAAACGCAAAGCCATCGACGTGACCACAGACGTGATTGTTGCGGAAACCCTTCTAAGACGACACGGTGACGATTCAAGTTTACTAATGTACCACGACAGATCCAAAGAGATGTATAGAGCTCTCGGTAATTTCCCCGTAACGTCACACGGAGCTCTAGTTAAGAGTCCTTACAAGAAGCTTCGCAAGGGCGTGTGGGACACTCGAGACATTGTCGTCTAACCAACAAAATAAACATCTTAACAATGGACTCTGTCGGTCTCAGAGGTTGCTATTGACATCAACTCTATCTCTACTATAGCACGCACACAGCCAGGTCGCCTGTTAGTCCTTATAATTTAATTCAATCGACTAGAGCCCCAAGAGGTTGCCCGCATCATGAGTGTGGTAACCATGGACCCGAGCAGCTACACGCTGAAACCACTGGAGACCGTTGTGCGTTTGGTGAAAGCCCCAAACTTCCTGGCCTCTCCGAACAGCACATTCGCTGAGTACATGACGGACAACATAATCAGAGCCTCGGCCACCAACAGTTCCATCTCGGCCGACGCCACTGTCGTGAAATCGCAGGCTCACGTGGGAGTTACGCTGTTCAGCAGGGCACCTACGACACAATCAGCAACGGAGTGCAGACTAGAGAGTACAGCCAAGTGTTCCAACATAGGTCCAATTTGATGCAATTCGGAAGCCTTCAGTGCCTTCGGTGGCCATGGATCTGATCAGAAGAGAGTTGCACAGGGTCAGCACATCCTGGGAGCTAACTAGGACCATTGAGGTGCTCAGATATTGTTCAGCTCAACCCACCTTGACAGACAGAATCGCACAAAGGACAAAGAGCTCTAGTCGAGCTGAGAAATTGGACTCTGTATTGGTGATAGCTGAACTCATGTGCGGTATGATCAACATACAGCCCGACTATTTTGTTTGCGCCCTTGTTACGTTCCCCAGTTTCTGTGTTGTAGCGTTTGTATTTGAGTGTGTGTGTTTCAGGAGATGGCTTCCTGGAAGCCTCCCCAACCAGCTGATTGGTCGACTCAATGGCTAATGGATGATTAGAGAGCTGACCCCGCCTCCTCGTCAAGATGCAGCTGTATCCAATTAGACTCCTGAAGCTATATAAAAGCCAGTGTTCTGTTCAGGAGGAGAGAAAGATTAGAGAGAGATTGAATATTTTGGAGGGATTAGAGAGAGAGAGAGATTTTTTCTGGAGAATTTGATTGTGATAAAGTGTTGGTTGTTTCTCAAAGAGATTTGGTACTATGTAAGTTGTTGCTGAGGGAGCTGATTGGTTATGTCTTATGTGTTATAGGACGCACTGTTTTGATTATTTGGGAGTGCTTAGGCAAGAGGCCCGCGGGCATACATATACCCGTAGTACATTCAATGTCTAGGCACACTAGGTAAGACCTGGGCGGACCACCCCCTGTATTTTGGTTAGGGCACCAGGTGGTGCTAAGTTAGGTAAGTTAAGTGGGTAGGCAGGTTAGATAGGAGAGGGGGAACTTTGATATTTACTTTCTTTGCTTTGGTTCCGTCCAGCCCCTTTTCCCCATATTACCGTGTAGGAAATAAATCCTAGTAAACGGTAAATTCTGCCTTTGTCGTCCTTTCTCGCACCTACAGTCCATACCTCTTGCACTTCACAGAGAGTTGAGTTGTAGCAGGGAGTTGCGTTCCCTCTTCTCAGAGGCATGCGTAACACAGAGAGAGAGAGCAGAGGGAGAGAGAGAGCAGAGGGAGAGAGAGACAACAGAGGGCAGAGAGAGAGAGAGAGAGCATAGAGAGAGAGCAGAGGGAGAGAGAGAAGAGCAGAGAGAGCAGAGGGAGAGAGAGAGAACAGAGAGAACAGAGAGAGCGATCAGAGAGGGAGAGAGAGCAGAGTAAGAGAGACAACAGAGAGGGCAGAGAGAGAGAGAGAGCAGAAAGCAGGCTGAGAGAGCATTGCGAGCAGAGAGAGCAGGGAAAGCAGAGAGCGGAAAGAGAGAGGGAGAGAGCAGAGAGAGGGAGACAGCAGAGCAGAGAGAGCAGAGAACAGAGGGAGAGAGAGAGCAGAGCAGAGAGAGCAGGGAAAGCGGAGAGCAGAGAGAGAGCAGAGAGGAGAGAGCGAGCAGAGAGAGAGCAGAGAGAGAGAGCAGAGAGAGGGCAGAGAATAGAGAGAATAGAGAGCAGAGAGAGAGAAGAGAGAGGGAGCGAGAGTAGAGGGAGAGAGAAAGAGAGAGCAGAGAACAGAGAGTGAGAGAGCAGACAGAAGAGAGAGAGCAGAGAGAGCAGAGTGAGAGAGAACAGAGAGGGCAGAGAGGGAGAGCAGAGAGGGCAGGGAGCAGAGAGCGAGAGAGCAGAGAGAGAGCAAGAGAGCAGAGAGAGAGCAGAGAGATAGCAGAGAGTGAGAGAGCAGAGAGTGAGCAGAGAGGGCAGAGAGCGCAGAGAGAGAGCAGAGAGCAAAGAGAGAGAAGAGCAGAGAGAGCAAAGATGGAAGAGCAGAGAACAGAGAGCAGAGCAAAGAGCAGAGAGAATAGAGAGCAGAGAAAGAGCAGGCTGAGAGCAGAGAGAAGGCTGAGAGCAGGAAGAGAGAACAGCGAGCGAGCAGAGAGCAGGCTGAGAGAGCAGAGAGAGAGCAGAGTGAGCAGAGGGCAGAGAGAGAGCAGAGAGTGAGCAGAGAGGGCAGAGAGAGAAGGAGAGAGCAGAGAGTGATAGAGCAGAGGGCAGAGAGTGAGCAGAGATAGCAGAGAGAGCAGAGAGCAGTCTGAGAGAGCAGATAGAGAGAGAGAGCAGAGAGGGCAGAGAAAAGAGAGATAGCAGAGAGACGAGAGCAGAGACAGAGCAGAGAGTAGAGAACACAGAGCAGAGAGAGTGAACTCTGTTGCTATAGTAACCCTGCATCACAACACTCTGTTGTACAATTTGTTTAATTCAATTTCACATATTTAATTGTTTGTATTTCATTTCATGTTTGTTTCATGTTTCAACCAGTCGCAGATTAACGTCGCAGATTAACGTCAACCTGACAGAGGAAACGGAAATCAAATCAATAACCAAATTGTTTTCACAATTAAAATGCTTTTTTCTTGTTTCAAGTATGTTTTATTATGAAAAGTACAATATATCCTTGTACAACTATGGAGCGTATGTCCATATATAATTATACAATTTGTTATTCAACATCAAAGACATACAACAAATTATCCCATTGGTATTTTAACATTGTTATTGTAAGAGGTCCTGGGTCAAGGTCCTCACAACTATAGGAAGACGCACATGTGTGTATGTGTGTCCAGTGTGTGTGTGTGTATGTGTCCTGTGTGTATGTGTGTGTGTGTGTGTGTGTGTGTGTGTGTGTGTGTGTGTGTGTGTGTTTGTTTGTCGTCCAGTGTGTGTGTGTGTGTCCAGTGTGAGTCTGTGAGTCCAGTGTGTGTGTGTGTGTGTGTGTGTGTGTGTGTGTGTGTGTGTGTGTGTGTGTGTGTGTGTGTGTGTGTGTGTGTGAGTCCAGTGTGTGTGTGAGTCCAGTGTGTGTTTTTCCAGTCTGTGAGTGTGTGTGTCCAGTGTGTGTGTGAGTCCAGTGTGTGTGTGAGTCCAGTGTGTGTGTATATATCCAATGTGTGTGTCTGTGTGTGTGTCCAGTGTGTGTGTGTGTGTGTGTCCAATGTGTCTGTGTGTCCAGTGTGTGTGTGTGTGTCCAATGTGTCTGTGTGTCCATTGTGTGTGTGTGTGTGTATATGTTTAATGTGTGTGTATCACTGACAGAGGGACACTGAGTTGCCATCATTCCAAACATTAAACCCTGGATAGAGGGGCTCAGTGAATGTGGAGGTGAATGTGATCAGGTGGGTCAGTGTGTCAGAGGAGGCTCTATAGAAGGACAGAGTGCCGGCTGGCCAGTCCAGATACACTCCTACTCTGTGGGAGCTGGAGGGGGGGACGTCTATGGTAGTGGGATTATTATTGTGCCAGGCAATGTAACTGTTGTCAGAGCAGAACAGACTCCAGGACTTGTCATTACATCCAAGACAACAGTCATTAACCCCTCCTCTCCTGCTGATTCCTTTATATGTCACTCCTATATCAGCCCTTCTCCCACTCCACTCTACCTCCCAGTAACAGCGCCCAGTCAGACCCTCTCTACACAGCACCTGTCTACAGTCCTCAAATCTCTCTGGGTGATCAGGATACGGCTGCTTCTCTCTCCTACATGTCACCTTTCTGTTCTCCTCAGACAGAGAGAGGAGTCTGTTTACTGTGTTTAGGTCCAGTGTGAGATCACAGACATCTGATGGATGAAACCAGACACAATATTAGAAATCATCATCATTCACATTAGAATGTTAACTCACTTTTCACTAATTCATTTAATGTAGATGTTTCTAGGTATCAAAAGGAGAAGTTAAGGTAACTTGAGACTTGTTGAATGATCATATGTTATACTGTATGATAATATAAAACACACTGATTCCCATTAATTACACACACACACACACACACACACACACACACACACACACACACACACACACACACACACACACACACACACACCTGTATGCATGCATGAACAAAAACACACATTTCTTATGTAACACGAACGCGCCACACACACACACACACACACACACACACACACACACACACACACACACACACACACACACACACACACACACACACACACATTGTCAAAGCAACTCTTTGTAAACGTTGGTGTCCCTGATTTCTGCTTCTGTAGAACTACAGCTGATATTTAATATGACCAAGTAAGTAATGATGGTGGTCTTTGTCTTTGACTTTGACTTTGAATTATTCTTAGTCATATTCTTCACAGCAGTCAACACTCACATTTTCTAAGCCCAGGTTTCATTGTGTACTCTCCACCATGTTCCACACTGTAGCGGTAAGCAGAAGAACAGACAGTCATTGAGGGATACACCTGAACTCAGACACACACACACACACACACACACACACACACACACACACACACACACACAGTAACATATAACCTTGTCCAAGTGTTGGTCAGAATGTTTGTCTTAACTAGCCTGATAAGTCCAACATGTCTGATATGAACATTGACATAAACCCTCTACATACTTGAGTTTCTCCAGTCTGCAGTGTGGATCCTCCAGTCCAGCAGAGAGCAGTCTGACTCCTGAGTCTCCTGGGTGATTGTAGCTCAGGTCCAGCTCTCTCAGGTGTGAGGGGTTTGACCTCAGAGCTGAGACCAGAGAAGCACAGCCTTCCTCTGTGACTAGACAGCCTGACAGCCTGCAAAGAGTCAAATCATATTAAAATCACACTGATATTCTTTGGCTGGGAGTGGGAGAATACTTTTTTTTAACATATTCAGATATAAGTGAATTAGTCCAAATAATTAAGACTTCTTCAAATGATGAGTTTAGTTTGAGTTTATTTTTACAGGGACATGGTAAGAATGGTAAGAGAGGCTAGAGAGAGGAGACGAAGAACTATGGATATGTGTTGTGTGAGCAGCAGACTACCTTCCTGAGTCCTGCAGGCTAGCCAGGTAGCGCTGGGTAGAGTTTGAGTTTATTTTTATTTTTACAGGGACAGTGCACATTAATCAACGTTTCAGTAAAAGTGCCGGTTTTAGCCAGCCGGCTAATTTTCAACCGCAGTCCCTGGGCAGGTTATTAAAAACAATTACAATATAGACAATAGCAACATAGAACAAGCAAGACATAGCAACATAGGACAAGCAAGACGTAGCATACAGACAGAGCAACATAGAACAAAAAGCAGCAAGACAAAATTCATAAAAGCAACAAAGTGTTTTCACACCTCACAAGTTACAGACAACAGACAACATGGAAAGCAGCAACACACAGCTAGGGACCATGTTCACAAATCTGATTGACCTTTAGCCATGTCTTCAAGCATTTTGTGAAAGTGTGATATGTGGTGCAGTTATGTGTGTCTGATGGCAGTGTATTCCAGACATGGGAAGCTCTCACAGAAAAAGCGGATTTACTAAAGGTGCTTTTCCTTAGGGGAACTACACAGTCACCTCTCATGGCAGACCTTGTGGATCTGCTGCCATATGTCTGGGTTTTCTGTTTAACAAAAATATTGAGTGCAGGGGGAGCCAGGCCATTTAGGATCTTGAATACAAGACATGCGTCGGTGTATTGCACAAGATTTTCCCAACTCAGGAGCTCATGCTTTCTGAGGATGTGACAATGATGATGGCTATTGGGTTTCCTATCAAGCACTTTGAGAGCCTGTTTGTAGACAGACTGAATAGGTTTTAATGTTGTACAGCAAGCTTGGGCCCAACTAGTCAAGCAGTATGTTAAGTGGGGGACTATCATAGATTTGAAGTACAGTTTTGCTACCTCTGTAGTCAAACAATTTCGTATAAATCGGAAATTAGCTAGGTTGAATTTGGTTATTTGAATTACCTTTTTCACATGCTTTTTAAAAGAGAGGTTGGAATCAAGTATGATGCCAAGGTACTTAAAATCAGATACCACCTGGAGCTTCTCCCCTGACACATAGACATCTGGCTCAGTAGCATCTGTTGCCCTCTTTGTGAAGAACATGCAAACAGTTTTTTTCACATTGAGATGCAAACACGAGTCACTGAGCCACTTTGTAAACTGGACCATTACAGTAGTGAGTCACTGAGCCACTTTGTAAACTGGACCATTACAGTAGTGAGTCACTGAGCCACTTTGTAACCTGGACCATTACAGTAGTGAGTCACTGAGCCACTTTGTAACCTGGACCATTACAGTAGTGAGTCACTGAGCCACTTTGTAACCTGGACCATTACAGTAGTGAGTCACTGAGCCACTTTGTAACCTGGACCATTACAGTAGTGAGTTCTTGTGCAGCTTGTTGTTTGCTCTTTGCATGCACATATATCACTGTATCATCTGCATACATTTGAACTTCAGACCCAGTACAGACAGAAGGCAGATCATTAATGTACAGGCTGAACAGGAGGGGCCCCAATATTGACCCTTGGGGCACGCCCACATCATAGCTAAGAGTGGGCGACAGCTCATTGCTCACTCTGACACACTGAGTTCTGCCTTCAAGGTATGATTTCATCCATCTCAAGGCATCAGGGGAAAAGTTGAACTTGGACAATTTTGTGATGAGAATCTCATGGTTAACAGTATCAAAAGCCTTCCTTAGGTCCAGAAACACAGCCCCAACAACGCCCCCTTTGTCCATCTTGGACTTCACATTTTCCAGAAGAAAGCAGTTGGCCGTTTCTGTGGAGTGTTTCACTCTGAAGCCAAACTGCATGGAATGTAATGTGAAGGAGCTGTTGTTGAGGTGGGCAATCAGTTGTTCTGCTACACACTTTCAACAACCTTTGACACCACAGGTAGTATACTAATGGGCCTGTAGTTACTCACGTCAGCAGGGTCGCCTGATTTAAAGATGGCCGTTATTATGGCCGACTTCCATACCCTTGGAAACACCCCAAGACCAATAGATGTGTTGGTGACCTTAGTAATGGGGCCAATGAGTGACTCTTTGTAGTTTTTAAGAAAGGTAGAGTCCATCCCAAACACATCTTTGGCTTTAGAGTTCTTTAGTGAGCTAATCACCTTGTTCACCTTTGACTCAGAAACCTCCCTTATGATGAAGACAGGTTGAGCATCATTTACTAGCACTGAGCCCAAGAAACCAGTGGAGGGGTTCTGTGTCAGTACCCTGACAGAGTCAATAAAGTAGGAATTGAAGGCTATTGCTATTTCGACTGCATCCTGTGTTAGATTGTTTTTCACCATGATTTCTAGTCTTTTTGCAGTGTTACTATGGTCTTTCCCTGTTAACTTTTTTAGATTCTCCCAGATCAGTTTAGAATTTCCCTTTGCTTCACCAATTATGTTAATAAAAAAGTTTGCCTTGGCCTGTCTGATTTCTTTCATCACCTTATTTCTCAACATGGTAAACCTACGTCTGTCATGCTCTAATTTGGATCTTAGGGCTATTTTTAGATAATAATCTCGTTCTTTCATCAATTTCCAGATTTCTCCATTTAGCCAAGGAATAGTGCTCTTTGGCCAGGTTTGGATTTGATTTTCTTTAGGAAACCATTTCTTGTAGTCTGGATTGTGGATAGAAAAACTTGACTATCAGCTTCAACGTCTGCATAGGACAAGAGATCATTCCAGTTAATTCCCTTAATTGCCTTTTCAAAATAGCTTAATTCACTCTTAGGTATTCTTAGTTGATCAGGCTTTCTAACAGTAGAGAGGTTAAACCTGCTCTTAGACAGCTTTCTGGCTATAAGTGTCAGATTATGATCAGATAGCCCAGTAACCATATTGAATGATTTAGTCACTCTCTGGTTTATTACTGAACACCAAATCAATCTGTGTTTTAGAGCAACAAGTCACCCTGGTTGGCCCTTTAACTAGCTGTGTAAGGTCAAAGGTATTAGTGATCCGTTTGAGGGTTTTCCTACAACACTTGTCTTCATAATTAATGTTAAAATCTCCCATTAAGATGACCTCTTTCCCAAAATCACATTCCCTAAGCATGTTATTAAACTGATCATAAAACACACTTTTCGTGGAAGGTGGCCTATACATTCCAATGAGGGTAAAAGACATTTGGGGAGACAGTGTAATGTTCAGGCCAATACATTCTAGTTCATTATCACATGACCACTCAATTTGTTTACATCGGATATGTTCTTTAATGTAAATCATCACACCCCCTCTTCCTTCAGTCCTGTCTCTCCTGAAAACATTGTAGCCAGGCACAATCAAAGCAGCAGATGGAGAGTTTTTATGGAGCCATGTCTCTGAGAGGCAGAGAAAGTCAAGGTTGGAGTCTGTGAGTAGATGTTGAATTTGATCACTTTTTGGAATGACACTACGAATGTTCAAGTGCCCCCCTAGTAGTCCCTTGGGCTTAGCTCGTGGGTCCCAGATGACTCGAGAGTGATTGACACATTGAAAAAAGTTACATTTTCTGTGTTTTCTGACGGCTGGGTTTAGGCCGTTTTGTTTCGTTTTGATTAGGGGCAGTTCGGTAGCGCAATTAACAATCCCTCCCGCCTGCACTGGATGCGGGGAACTAATTAAAACAGCTTGCGTACCAGAAGCAGAGTCAGGGATCGCATATAGCGACTTTGGTATGTTTGAAGAGTCAAAATCTATCCTGGAGCCGGGTGAGTCGAGAGAAACCATGGGACCATAGCACTCACCCACTTCCACAGCGGCGACGATCAGTGGACGAGGCCATCCACCGCTTTCCACTCCGGTGCGTATCGCTGGCTCGGTGATGTTGGGCCCAGGATTGAGTTGCACATCCCCGGAGAGCAGGAGGGTAGTGAACAGGTAGTATCACAGTTTCTGATAAATGTTGGACTTGTGTTTGTTACACCTAAGCGGTTCAGTAGAATAGGGAGCGAGGTAGACTGGGCCATTATTCAGAACATTATGGTATGCTGTGTACTGTCCGCTCCCGTGGACCGGTGAACCAATGTGTTTGGTGTTGATATTCTCCGGTAGTAGACTGATTGTGTCATCCCAGCAAGGACGCACTGAGATTATCAGTAGAGCAGCTACATAACTGACAATCATGGCAGAGTACTGGAGATAAAACACATAATTGCGCTTTAACTCTTTGCATGAGTTACTTAGCTGGGGTCGGCGTACACCTGATGGTTTAGATAAAATTACAGCATTCGAATGAGAAGCGGCACCTGCCGCACCACCCTGTCTTCCGTCCGCCATTTTTCCGTCCGCCATTTTCCATCCGCCAACAAGTCTGCAGTGATAGATCCTGCAGTGCTTTCATTTATAATCGGTAAAATATATATGTATGAATACCTTGAAATAAAAGGTGACATTCTGTACTGTCACCTAATATGAAACATTCTATCTCAAATCCAAAATGCTGGAGCATAGCACCAAATGTAAAACTGTAAGCTTCACTGTCCAAACACATATGGTGTGGACTATGTGTGTCTGGTAAACACATGTGGATCTGGTGAACAGTTATCACCTGTTGACCAACTACAGGAATACTGACCTCAGAGTCTCCAGTTTACAGTGGGGATTCCCCAGTACAGCAGAGAGCAGCTTCACTCCTGAATCCTTCAGGTCATTGTTACTCAGATCCAGCTCTCTCAGGTGTGAGGGGTTTGACCTCAGAGCTGAGACCAGAGAAGCACAGCCTTCCTCTGTGACTCCACAACCTGACAGCCTGACAAAGAGATCATCATGACTTCACAAACACACTGTTAATTTAACAAGTAGCATAGAAGGACAATGGCAGATGCATTTCGTTCATTCTCTCAAACAACATATAGATTCATCTTCCGTCTCCTAGAACTGTATCGTCATATTGTTATACTAATGTGAAAATCATTGCATGTGTTTTTCAATATAATATTATACACATATTATAATGCATATTTTTCTCTAAACTGAATATTTCTTCCTGATGATTAGTTCTTAAATGTAATTTTATGTACTCACAGAACAGCTCTGGAGGCTTTGACCACTGGCAGCAGCCTCAGAAGACCTTCCTCTGATCTGGAGTATTTCTTCAGGTCAAACACATCCAGCTCCTTTTCTGAAGTCAGCAACACAAAGACCAGAGCTGACCACTGTGCAGGTGACAGTTTGGGTTCTGAGAGACTTCCTGATCTCAGGTAGCTTTGGATCTCCTCCACTAGAGAATGGTCATTCAGTTCATTCAGACAGTGGAACAGATTGATGCTCCTCTCTGGAGAGAGATTCTCCCCGATCTTCTTCTTGATGTACTTGACTGTTTCTTCATGGGTCTGTGAGCTGCTTCTTGTCTTTGTCATTAGACCTCGTAAGTGCTTCTGATTGGACTCCAGTGAGAGGCCCAGAAGGAAGCGGAGGAAAAGGTCCAGGTTTCCCGTCTCACTTTGTAAGGCTTTATCCACAGCACTCTTGTAGAAAGTAACTTCAGTAACTTGCGCTTCGGCCATTAGATTCTCATTATTGTTGATGAATGAGAGGAACACATATACAGCAGCCAGAAACTCCTGAATGCTCAGATGAACAAAGCAGTACACCTTGTCCTGGTACAGCACACATTCCTCTTTAAAGAGCTGTGTGCACAATCCTGAGCACACGGAGGCTTCACTGACATCAATGCCAGCCTGCTTCAGGTCTTCTTCATAGAAAATCAGATTGCCATTCACAAGCTGTTGAAAAGCCAGTTTTCCCAGTGACAGAATGCTCTCTTTATTCCAGTGTGGACCTGTCTCTTCTTTCCCAAGATACTTTTCATTCTTCTGTTTGGTATGAAACTCCACAAGGTGTGTGTACATCTCTGTCAGAGTCTTGGGCATCTCTTCTCTCTTATGTTCCAGCATGTGTTCAAGGACTATTGCAGAAATCCAACAGAAGACTGGAATGTGGCACATGATGTGGAGGCTCCTTGATGTCTTTATGTGTGAGATGATTCTGCTGGCCAGGTCCTCATCACTGAATCTCTTCCTGAAGTACTCCTCCTTCTGTGGGTCATTGAACCCTCGTACCTCTGTCACCTGGTCAACACACCATGAAGGGATCTTATTGGCTGCTGCAGGTCGGGTAGTTATCCAGAGGAGAGCAGAGGGAAGCAGATTTCCCTTGATGAGATTTGTCAGCAGAACATCCACTGAGTTTGATTCTGTGACGTCCCAACAGATCTTGTTCTTCTGGAAGTCTAGGGGCAGTCGGCACTCATCCAGACCATCAAAGATGAACAGAACATTGTACTTGTCGTAGTTGGAAATTCTTGATTGTTTGGTTTCCATTGAGAAGTGATTGAGAAGTTCAATCAAAGTGTAATTGTCCTCTTTCATCAAATTCAGCTCCCGAAAAGGGAATGAAAATACAAATTGAACATCCTGATTTGCTTTTCCTTCAGCCCAGTCCAGAATGAACTTCTGCACAGAGACTGTTTTTCCAATGCCAGCGACTCCCTTTGTCAGCACAGTTCTGATAGGTTTGTCTTGTCCAGTTAAGGGTGTGAAGATGTCGTTACATTTGATTGCAGTCTCTGGTCTTGCTTGTTTCCTGGTTGTTGTCTCAATCTGTCTCAGCTCATGTTCATTATTGACCTCTCCTGTTCCACCCTCTGTGATGTAGAGCTCTGTGTAGATCTTATTGAGAAGTGTTGGGTTTCCTTGTTTAGCGATCCCCTCAAATACACATTGAAACTTCTTCTTTAGATTAGATTTGAGTTCACGTTGGCAAATCACAGCAGGATCATCTGAATCTAGAAATAACACAGAGGATATTAATATTACGTCTGTTTTAATGCCTACAGTATTGTAAGATGGTTATAACGTTTTACATTATAATCATTTATTCTCTTAACTGACTGTATAAATGTGTAAATGTTTTCATAATGCATTACAGACTGGTGTGACTGATTCTATTATTATTGGTATTATTGATGGTATTATTAATGTTGTCTCTCTCTCTAAATTAATCAACACAACACATCCCTGCTGCTACTTGATGAGGTCACTAGGTGTTGTGTTAAGGCTGCTACAATATCATTGAGTTACACAGCTACTTTAGCTGTACTTTAGTTACAGCTTTTAAATGTTATAAAACAACATTCAACATGAGGCAGACAGATCTTACATTTCTCCAGTGTGTCAGCAAGCTCCTTCTGGTTCATTTTCCTCAGGACGTGCAGTGTGATCTTCAGAGCCCCCTCTCTGGCACTGCTCTCCTGCTTCTCATCTTCAGCGTCCACAACTTCCTTATCCTGCTTCTGACTCTCAAAGCCTTCTGGGAGTTCTGGACTAAGAATCCTCTTGAACATCTTCAGCTCGTTCTTCACAAATGTCATAATATTCTCTTCAAGCAACTGAAATAAATCAAGTTAATAAGTTAAGCAAGAGAATAAATGCTTTCTCATTAACACATTAATGAATGATTGACAGATCAACTTTACTTGAGGTAAACAAAAACAAATATACATAACAGGACCACATACACTGAATATGGAGTCCAGGTCTGTTTGATGACTCTGGGAAGACTGACCACTGAGAATCTCTGACTCTGATCTCTCCTGTTGGTTTCTGTGGACAAAACATGAGATTACATCTCCTCATCCAGGGAGTACACACACACACACACACACACACACACACACACACACACACGCTCACACACACACACACACGCTCACACACACACACACACGCTCACACACACACACACACGCTCACACACACACACACACACACACACACACACACACACACACACACACACACACACACACACACACACACACACACACACACACACACACAAAGGGAGGGAATGTTGTGTTTGTTTAATATTGTTTTAGGACTATGAAAATGGACAAAAGGATTAGCCTATGGATTATGAAAACAGCAAAAATAAATGGGAAAATGGGAGAGGAGAAATGACTAGAGACAGTGTTGTTTAACTCACTGACCATGACCCATGAGTTCTTCTTACCTTTGTTCAGTAGAAAAGTCTCCCTCTCTAAAGTTTATAGGCTGCATCATAGACTTGTCACTCTTCATGGACACACAGCTGGGTACAGGGGAGGCTGGTCTCTCCTGCTTGATTGGACTTCAACACAACAGAGACAAACATTACATCTCTCATCTACTCTGAGCTCAGATGGGGAAACATAAGAAGAGTTTCATTCCTAAAAGCTATATATCCATTTTCAGAAATGTTAGTAAATTAGCTTTTATTCTTTAAAGAAGTTATGTTTATGTTAAGTTATGTTTTTTTGCTAAATGAGGAGATGGCACGTGGGTACCTGCTTCTATAAACCAATGAGGAGATGGCACGTGGGTACCTGCTTCTATAAACCAATGAGGAGATGGCACGTGGGTACCTGCTGCTATAAACCAATGAGGAGATGACACATGGGTACCTGCTTCTATAAACCAATGAGATGACACGTGGGTACCTGCTTCTATAAACCAATGAGGAGATGACACGTGGGTACCTGCTTCTATAAACCAATGAGGAGATGACACGTGGGTATCTGCTTCTATAAACCAATGAGGAGATGGCACGTGGGTACCTGCTTCTATAAACCAATGAGGAGATGAAGCGCGAACTGCGTCACAAATAGAACTGACTTCTAGACGCTCGTTGGCGCGCGCGAGCAGTGTGTCATTTTTAATAACGAAATTCATTTAGCGACGCGAGCGTTGTAGTCAGCCCCGCTAAAAGGCTGGTGTCGTTACTCTGCCTTCTCCGGGGGCATGTTGATGTATTGTTAGCTAAGTTAACTAGGATGTTGCTGGTATAGTAGATAGCTAGCTTACCTTGCTGTACCGACTAGCTTGGCTAGCTAGTTGGTCGTTCTGTACCTCGTCTCGATGACGAATCCGGTAAACCACAAAATGAAACAAGGATAGAGAGTGAAAAGGATCTGGCTACACTCATACTGTCCCTGACCGTAAAGAAAAAAGCAAATTGAACAATAAACTTCGGTGTCTCAACACTGTAGTGAACTCCATCGTTATTCCCCAAGATCACCTCAGCAACTCTGCGCGTAACCGGACAATATGCTTGGCGCCACACCGAACGGGGACGCGGACAGTTCTGTACGGGGACGCGGACAGTTCTGTACGGGGACGCGGACAGTTCTGTACGGGGACGCGGACAGTTCTGTACGGGGACGCGGGCAGTTCCAGAACGCGGACATGAGCAGTGCAACACAATCAACTAAACCCAGTCTTTACAGTGGGTTACATTAGTAATATTAATTTTTTATTATTATGTAAAACAAACATTCTATGTTTTTTTATATTAATATGTTGAGATCTGGGTCCATATCGTCAAAGTGTCTCAGAGTAGAAAATTGTTCGTATAAGTGCTGAGAATAAAGACATTTTACACTTATGGGTATAAATTAAAGCTATGCATGAAATCTCTAGTCCCACCTAGTCGGCAGATATTCAGGACACCTCGTGAGCTGTCCTAAGTAGTTAAGCGTTAACAGCAGGTGTCTTGATAATACTATAGAATAATGCAGTGAGTCAGTGGTTCCTGCGCCACATGTAATTGCTTTGTAGTAGTTAAATTAATGTTTTATATTTCTATATAATCAATCTATAAATAATATAGACCTACATGCAACAGTATGTGTTGTGCTTTTGGCAATGATTTATGTATAATAATTATGTATAACAAGTGATACCATGTATAACTGCATAGCATTTTGTCTTCATTTTGGCAGATTAACTCATGCTTATTTCTGAAGATTTACTCAGGTTGGAGTTGGAGCTGTGACCGAAAGGTGGCTGGTTCGAATCCCGGGCCGGGCGCTGGAAAAAACAGGTGGAATTGATCTGACCACTGGAGGGCTGCTGGGTTCACATCCTCAAAACATGAACCTTTTGTTGATCAGAACTCTAGAGGTTCTTCTTCACTGAACCCAAATATATATATAACTTTTAGTGGTTCCATATATTAAGGAAGTGATAGAAGCCTTTTTGGTTCTATAAGGAACCTTCTTTTCTAAGAGTGTATAATAAACACGTTTTTCTTTTGATTATTTAATTATCTACATCATGTTATTTCAAGTTGTCCCTTTGGAGCACAACATCACGTTGTTAAAAAATTATCCTAAATTGGGCATGGCTATAAATTGGGCAATTGAAGGCATCTGGGGCGTAATATGTGTTCGATGAATATGAACATTGTATGCAACGTTGTAGGCAACATTATTGGCAAGGGACTTGATGCCTACTATGCCAAAGCTATTTAGAGTTGTTAAACGGGTGTGAAGAGTGTGTTGATATAACGGTAATATTGTCAAAATTCTGCTTGAAACAACGATGAGAATTGGTAAAGAAAATATGCGTTCCATTATATTAGTCAATAATTAAGAGTAGGCAAAGTGGTCGTGTCGTGAAAATTCTATCAAATGTCTTACATTGCAACGAGTACAGTCAGGGTGCCGTGGAACCCCTGCAGTACCTCCACAGACCCCGGATTGAGAACCCCTGCAGTACCTCCACAGACCCCGGATTGAGAACCCCTGCAGTACCTCCACAGACCCCGGATTGAGAACCCCTGCAGTACCTCCACAGACCCCGGATTGAGAACCCCTGCAGTACCTCCACAGACCCCGGATTGAGAACCCCTGCAGTACCTCCACAGACCCCGGATTGAGAACCCCTGCAGTACCTCCACAGACCCCGGATTGAGAACCCCTGCAGTACCTCCACAGACCCCGGATTGAGAACCCCTGCAGTACCTCCACAGACTCCGGATTGAGAACCCCTGCAGTACCTCAACAGACCCCGGATTGAGAACCCCTGCAGTACCTCCACAGACCCCGGATTGAGAACCCCTGCAGTACCTCCACAGACCCCGGATTGAGAACCCCTGCAGTACCTCCGCAGACCCCGGATTGAGAACCCCTGCAGTACCTCCACAGACCCCGGATTGAGAACCCCTGCAGTACCTCCACAGACCCCGGATTGAGAACCCCTGATTTAGCAGATGCTCTAATTCAGAGTGAATTACAGTAACTGCAGTCATCATATGATATGTAGGTGAGACAACCACATATCACAGTCAAATATACAGGATACCAACATTCCATTCCTGATAAACAATGGATATATAGATATCTAGGTGGATATATAGATATCTAGGTGGATATATAGATATCTAGGTGGATATATAGATATCTAGGTGGATATATAGATATCTAGGTGGATAAATAGATATCTAGGTGGATATATAGATATCTAGGTGGATATATAGATATCTAGGTGGATATATAGATATCTAGGTGGATATATAGATATCTAGGTGGATATATAGATATCTAGGTGGATATATAGATATCTAGGTGGATATAAAGCATTTTGATAAAAACACATTTTCATACACATCTAAAATCTATTAATTAAAAATCTGAGAACAGTAGTATTGAAGGTACCCAAGAGCAACCATTTCTGATTTAAAAACAAATGTGAAAAATTGTGTAAATAGCATTTAGGAAATAAACTCTTAATAGTTATTTAAAAAAATGTAATCTCACCTCATAGCTTTGGTGTCATGTTCCCCAGAGAGACTCATTTTAGAGGCAGGACCCCCCTCCTCTCTCTCCCCAGAGAGACTCATTTTAGAGGCAGGGCCCCCCTCCTCTCTCTCCCCAGAGAGACGCCTTTTAGAGGCAGGTCCCTCCTCTCTCTCCTCAGAGAGACTCATTTTAGAGGCAGGTCCCTCCTCTCTCTTCCCAGAGAGACTCATTTTTTCAGAACTGACCCCTAAACAGAGATCCAACATGTTGGTTGTGGTTAACACAGTCATTTTTGAATGTATATTGTTCTCATTTATTAATGATCTCTTATGAAACATTTACTAACAGACATATCGAAACAGTCAGGTGATTTAATGCATCACATGAACATGTAGTTGTGACATTTCATCTCCATGGTAACCGTCAATAATAATAATAAGTCACTGTTTGTTAAGGTAGTTATAGACAGTACAGCAACAATAATAATAATAATAATAAGTCACTGTTTGTTAAGGTAGTTATAGACAGTACAGCAACACAAGGCCATGTCTCACACTATTTGTATTCACTAAAAGTAGGCTATTTATTGTCTTTCAATCTGTTATTTTCTAAATGTATCTGAGAATGTAGACAGAAGGGCTAAAACGGATATGAATGATCTGAGGGGGAAATCACTGGTCCATTCAGAAAGGTTATTTGCAACAAGTAAGAGATGTTATATAACGTAAAGTACACTAGGTTATAATGTATAGTAGTGGGTTGTTAGTGATATGTAGATGTTATATAATGTAAAGTAGACTAGGTTATAATGTATAGTAGTGGTTTGTTAGTGATATGTAGATGTTATATTATGTAAAGTAGGCTAGGTTATAATGTATAATAGCGGGTTGTCAGTGATATGTAGATGTTATATTATGTAAAGTAGACTAGGTTATAATGTATATTAGTGGGTTGTTAGTGATATGTAGATGTTATATTATGTAAAGTAGACTAGGTTATAATGTATAATAGCAGTTTGTTAGTGATATGCAGATCAAGGTCTATACCTCAGCTATAGCCTACATATCATAGATGACCAGTCTAAACCTGTCCAGATCAGTTCACATAATGTTATAGTCCTACCAGTAGCAGGACAGAGAATGTACTGTATATAACCTACATATCATAGATGACCAGTCTCAACCTGTTCAGATCTGTTCACATAACGTTACAGGCCTACCAGTAACAGGACAGAGAATGTACTGTATATAGCCTACATATCATAGATGACCAGTCTAAACCTGTTCAGATCAGTTCACATAACGTTACAGGCCTACCAGTAGCAGAACAGAGAATGTACTGTATATAGCCTACATATCATAGATGACCAGCCTAAACCTGTTCAGGTCAGTTCACATAATGTTATAGGCCTACCAGTAGCAGGACAGAGAATGTACTGTATATAACCTACATATCATAGATGACCAGTCTAAACCTATTCAGATCAGTACACATAATGTTATAGGCCTACCAGTAGCAGGACAGAGAATCTACACTATATATACAAAAGTATATGGACACCCCTTCAAATTAGTGGATTCAGCTATTTCAGCCACACCCATTGCTGACAGGTGTATAAAATCGAGCAGACCGCCATGCAATCTCCATAGACAAACATTGGCAGTAGAATGACCCATACTGAAGAGCTCAGTGACTTTCAACGTGGCACCGTCATAGGATGCCACCTTTCCAACAAGTCAGTTCATCAAATTCCTGCCCTGCTGGAGCTGCCCCGGTCAACTGTGACTGCTGTTATTGCTGCCCCGGTCAAATTTGACTGCTGTTATTGCTGCCCCGGTCAACTGTGAATGCTGTTATTGTTGCCCCGGTCAAATGTGACTGCTGTTATTGTGAAACATCTAGGAGCAACAACGGCTCAACCGTGAAGTAATAGGCCACACAAGTTCACAGAACGGGCCCGCCGAGTGCGGAAGCGCATAAAAATGGTCTGTCCTCGGTTGCAACACTCACTACCAAGTTCCAAACTGCAACGTCAGCAAAATAACTGTTAGTCGGGAGGAAATCAGTTTCCATGACAGAGCAGCCGCACACAAGATCACAATGTGCAATGCCAAGCATCGGTTTGAGTGGTGTAAAGCTCGCTGCCATTGGACTCTGGAGCAGTGGAAATGTGTTCTTTGAAGTTATGAATCACGCTTCACCATCTGGCAGTCCGACGGACGAATCTGGGTTTGGCGGATGCCAGGAAAACGCTACCTGCCCGAATGCATAGTGCCAACTGTAAAGTTTGGTGGAGGAGGAATAATGGTCTGGGGCTGTTTTTCATGGTTCGGGCCCCTTAGTTCTAGTGAAGAGAAATCTTAACGCTACATCATAAAATTACATTCTAGACGATTCTGTGCTTCTTGTGGCAACAGTTTGGGGAAGGCCCTTTCCTGTTTCAGCATGACAATGTCCCCGTGCACAAAGCGAGGTCCATAAAGAAATGGCTTGTCGAGATTGGTATGGAAGAACTTAACTGCCCTTCACAGAGCCTTGACCTCAACCCCATCGAACACCTTTGGGATGAATTGGAACGCCGACTGCGAGCCAGGCCTAATCACCCAACATCAGTGCCCGACCTCACTAATGCTCTTGTGGCTGAATGGAAGCAAGTCCCCGCAGCAATGTTCCAACATCTAGTGAAAAGTCTTCCCAGAGTACATTTTATATTTTAACAACTTTTACTTCACTGCATTCATGAAGAAACTTAAGTACTTTTTACTCCATACATTTTCCCTGACACCCAAAAGCATTTTGAATGCTTAGCATGACAGAAAATTAATTCACATACTTATCAAGAGAACATCCCTGGTCATCCCTACTGCATCTTATCTGGCAGACTCACTAAACACAAATGCTTTGTTTTAAATGATGTCTGAGTGTTGGAGTGGAACCCTGGCTATCCGTACATTAAAATAACAAGAAAATTATGCCATCTGGTTTGCTTAATATAAGGAATTTTTAATTATTACTACTTTACTTTTACTTTTGATACTTAATAATATTTAAAACCAAATACTTTTAGACTTTTACTGAAGTAGTATTTTACTGGGTGACTTTCACTTTTACTTGAGTCATGTTCTATGAAGGAATCTTTCCTTTTACTCCAGTTTGAGAACTGAGTTCTGTTTCCACCGCTGTTCTAACGTTCCATATGAGACACAGTTTCAACAGACATTCTGGAACTGCGTCGGCTACAAAGTTACTTTACATTTCATATCAGGAAATAAAGTAACGGACACGGGGTGAATTGTTTTGCATTGCCCGGATCCCCGGTTGAGCAGAGTTTGCGCATTTAATACCATTCCATTGGTCCTTAAAATAAATGTCCACTCCCCTGTAGCACCGGGCCATGCAGAACGAACTTCCCACTGTCGCAGCGCACTGAGACACAGAGTTCTAAACCCAGACGCGTTTCTTCAAGACATCTCTCTTACATTATTTTTGATAAACATATAATTTACTCGAAACCAAGTTTAGCTGTGTTTTTTCCCTCCAAAATGTGAGTTACTGTAGGCCTTTAATAATTATAAACAGGCCTACAAACCAAAAGGTTTTAATTTGAGAATGTTAATTTGTATGCCTCAAATATTAAACTGTCTTAAAATATTTGATGATTAGTTGAATCAGGTGTGTAAGTGCTGGTAAGAACAAAAGGATTGAGAAACCCTGAGATAAACATAAAACCATATAATTGAAAAGCTCCTCCACCATCTTTACCAGACGTTTTACTGATAACATGTCGGCCTACTGATTAGTTTACACTTTGAAAACTGCTGTCTGTCAGCAACTCAGCTCCAGTAGCAGTTCTACTAACTAGTAATATCTCATTCCAGATATTCATTCTCTTACTCTGTCCTTTAGAATAAATTATTGTTCAAAGATACTTACTTTATTTTTTAGTTCTCTCCATTTCACGTTTTTTAGCTCTGTCCTCAAAATGGATCCTTTCCAAAAGAACAACTTTACTTTCTGTTTCAGCACAGCTGCCTCCCCATCCTGATAATAAAGTGTTTTATTGGTATCTTCCACTAGATGGGAATAAACACCTGCTGTAACTAGATTTTACAACTATGTGTTTGGTTTCATGCAAGCAGTGTCCCAGAGGAGGAGTGCTGATCTAGGATCAGGTCCCCCTCTCCATGTAATCTGATTCATTATGATCTAGGATCAGGTCCCCCTCTCCATGTAATCTGATTCATTATGATCTAGGATCAGGTCCCCCCTCTCCATGTAATCTGATTCATTATGATCAAGGATCAGGTCCCCCCTCTCCATGTAATCTGATTCATTATGATCTAGGATCAGGTCCTCCTCTCCATGTAATCTGATTCATTATGATCTAGGATCAGGTCCTTCTCTCCATGTAATCTGATTCATTGTGAGCTAGGACCAGATCCCCATCTCCATGTAATCTGATTCATTATGATCTAAGATGAGGTTCCCTCTCCATGTAATCTGATTCATTATGATCTAGGATCAGGTCCCCCTCTCCATGTAATCTGATTCATTATGATCTAGGATCAGGTCCCCCTGTCCATGTAATCTGATTCATTATGATTGTTTTGTCTCATGTCTCTTTATATTCATGTAGCCTGGGGGCTATGTAATCTGATTCATTATGATTGTTTTGTCTCATGTCTCTTCATATTCATGTAGCCTGGGGGCCATGTAATCTGATTCATTATGATTGTTTTGTCTCATGTCTCTTTATATTCATGTAGCCTGGGGGCCATGTAATCTGATTCATTATGATTGTTTTGTCTCATGTCTCTTTATATTCATGTAGCCTGGGGGCCATGTAATCTGATTCATTATGATTGTTTTGTCTCATGTCTCTTTATATTCATGTAGCCTGGGGGAAATGTAGCTGTATTGAAATGACCTTGTTTTATAACCTTCTTTGTTGCTCAGTGGTACTTCAATTGTCCTGACCACGTCCAGTTCTTTCACACAGTAATGCTCCAGCATCCACTCAGACCTTATGCCTCTAATGCATTCCTCAAATACTGCAGAGTTGTTAAGCAAGTCCCTGAGATGGTCCTGTTCAACCACATTTATTTGTTTATTTGTCAGATGAAACCTGAGGGGATCACTGTAGTGTCATAATGCATCAACAATGGTTCTGAGGTCCTCAACAATGTTATTCTGTACTGTAGCTGGGATGCAGTGTTCTTTCCTGATTTACTAAATAAAAAGACAGATATTGTTTTAGAGAACTTCAATTAGCTGCTCAGTGTTGATCTCTGTGGCTTGAACATATTCAGCCTCTGGCAGACTCTCTACATCGCTCATGTCATCTTCAATGGGATCAGTCCCAGTCTCAAATTCATCATGAGGACAATTCTCATCTAAGTTGTCTCTTAAAAGCTCTCTGTGGTTTTGGTAGATGTGTGACCGATAGACGCTGAAACATCTATTTGTTTTCCCACACCCATTAACTCCACAGGTAATTAGAACATGTGGTTCATGCTGGTGATAGAGGACAATATGTGTGAGTCGTCTGGACACAGAGAAAGTTTGCTCGTTGCAAAGTGGACTATTGAATAGAGTTGGCATTCTTCAGAAAGATTGTGAACCTTTGAATGATGGGATGGAATCATGGAGATCATTGGTACTCAGCCACTTGCAGACATCATCAAGGGACCAGTCTTCCACAGCCACACTCTAATTCAAGTTGACACTAAAAGCAAAAGTGAAATGTATTAGTGTTGAGGCTAAAAAAACTATGCCAGAGCTAGTCAGGAAAGGTGAAGTTATCCGTCTCTTATCTATCTGACGTCATATTTCTGCCTGTCGTTAATAGTCTTTCATTTTATTTGTTTACTGGGATCCCCATGATCTGTTACAAAGCAGCAGCTACTCTTCCTGGAGTCCAACAACTATAAAGTTGTATCCAGGTATATTAGACATCTCTTTACAGGACAATAGAACAGTGGTGGTAACAGCAGCTACTCTTCCTGGGGTCCAACAACTATAAAGTTATATCCAGGTATATTAGACATCTCTTTACAGGACAATGGGACAGTGGTGGTAACAGCAGCTACTCTTCCTGGGGTCCAACAACTATAAAGTTATATCCAGGTATATTAGACATCTCTTTACAGGACAATGGGACAGTGGTGATAACAGCAGCTACTCTTCCTGGAGTCCAACAACTATAAAGTTGTATCCAGGTATATTAGACATCTCTTTACAGGACAATGGGACAGTGGTGGTAACAGCAGCTACTCTTCCTGGGGTCCAACAACTATAAAGTTATATCCAGGTATATTAGACATCTCTTTACAGGACAATGGGACAGTGGTGGTAACAGCAGCTACTCTTCCTGGAGTCCAACAACTATAAAGTTGTATCCAGGTATATTAGACATCTCTTTACAGGACAATGGGACAGTGGTGGTAACAGCAGCTACTCTTCCTGGAGTCCAACAACTATAAAGTTGTATCCAGGTATATTAGACATCTCTTTACAGGACAATGGGACAGTGGTGGTAACAGCAGCTACTCTTCCTGGGGTCCAACAACTATAAAGTTATATCCAGGTATATTAGACATCTCTTTACAGGACAATGGGACAGTGATGGTAGCAGCAGCTACTCTTCCTGGGGTCCAACAACTATAAAGTTGTATCCAGGTATATTAGACATCTCTTTACAGGACAATGGGACAGTGGTGGTAGCAGCAGCTACTCTTCCTGGGGTCCAACAACTATAAAGTTGTTTCCAGGTATATTAGACATCTCTTTACAGGACAATGGAACAGTCGTGGTAGCAGTGGATGCTTTTATGATGTATCAAATACTTATGTCATGCAATAAAATGCAAATGAATTACTTAAAAATCATACAATGTGAATTACAGACCTCTACATGCTTTGTAAGTAGGAAAACCTGCAAAATCGGCAGTGTATCAAATACTTGTTCTCCCCACTGTATATATATACAGTAAATACTGTATATATTCAACATTAGGAACAAGTCAACCCATATCAGTTCTATGATCATTCTGGGAGGACAAACACAATAATAATGTTTATTCGTATCTGTTTCTGAACTTGGTTTCTGTTGCTAATGATCTGTTGTTGGATGGTAATCAGAGTAATTGCATAGCAGCTTCTGTCATTTTTGAATGTTTTTTTGTATAGATTGGATTACCTTGAACATATTTTTTGTCTGTTTAATCTGTTATCAATAGATGGTCAAGGTATTGATTATCTGTTATCAATAGATGGTCAAGGTATTGATTATCTGTTATCAATAGATGGTCAAGGTATTGATTATCTGTTATCAATAGATGGTCAAGGTATTGTCATCCTCCTGTCCTAAAGGCCACAGTCGTAGAAGCATTCCGTTTTATTGAAGGACTAGAACCTGAGGAGACAAGTGTCACATCCTGATCTGTTTCACCTGTCTTGGTGATTGTCTCCACCCCCCTCCAGGTGTCACCCATTATCCCCAGTGTATTTAGTGTATCAGGCCTTGTAGAATTGTCATTTCAGATACCTTTACTTTGCAGGAGAGGGCATTCCACTGACGTTGGAATCACTATTTCAATGTGTCTACAGATTCAATAGTATTTTCATTTCAAAATGCAGTATTCTCATCCATGTTGATGATTCTTTCTCATTAAGAGACATTCACTAAGAGGATATAAGTTGTTCAGACCAATGTGCTGCTCTAACATTTTAACACTGAGCCATGTGACTATACAGTAGCCTACATCTATAGTCTACTGTAAAATCAGATGCTGCTCTAACATATTAACACTGAGCCATGTGACTCTACAGTAGCCTACATCTATAGTCTACTGTAAAATCAGATGCTGCTTTAACATATTAACACTGAGCCATGTGACTCTACAGTAGCCTACATCTATAGTCTACTGTAAAATCAGATGCTGCTCTAACATATTAACACTGAGCCATGTGACTCTACAGTAGCCTACATCTATAGTCTACTGTAAAATCAGATGCTGCTTTAACATATTAACACTGAGCCATGTGACTATACAGTAGCCTACATCTATAGTCTACTGTAAAATCAGATGCTGCTCTAACATATTAACACTGAGCCATGTGACTATACAGTAGCCTACATCTATAGTCTACTGTAAAATCAGATGCTGCTTTAGGCTAAATACTATAGTTTTCTGTGTGTTTCAATAGGACAAATGGAAAGAGTTCCTACTGTATTCTAAATGGTGGTGTAGTGTATCTACAATGTGACCTCCCTAAATAATGCACAAGTTACATGTTAACTTCATTCCTGAGGAGAGAATGCAGGAGACTATTAAAGCATATATAAAATAACCTAACTGTCTGAGTTAGGCTATGTGGCTGAACAGCATCTTCAACAAGAAAGCAAAATGGCCGAATTGAAGAGGGATTTTTTTTTTCTAGGCCTATTTACAATTGGCCAGAAATGTAGCATCCTACATTAAACAATAATGGACAGAATAAAAGGAGATGTCTGTATCTGAATGTCTGTATCGGGATAACCTGATCCTGATAACCTGATAACCTGATCCCGATAACCTGGTCCCGATAAAACTGATCCTGATAAAACTGATCCTGATAAAATAACTTAACTGGCTGAGTTAGGCTAGATTTAACCTGTTTAAGTTACAGAATGTCGCCAGCTACATCTGAGAGGAATATCAACATTTCCAGAATACGAAGGTGGTCAGCTGCTGCCCTCATTTAACTTTTTCTGACAAAACCCACAACCTGGTCATGCAGCTGACAGAATGGCTCTGGAGCTTTTCCTTTACTCAGCCAGCGCACGTTGTTGTGAAGCAGGAGATCATCCTGGATGGCCTCCTCTCATTCTGTCACCAGCTTGCTTTTCCTTTACTCAGCCAGCGCACGTTGTTGTGAAGCAGGAGATCATCCTGGATGGCCTCCTCTCATTCTGTCACCAGCTTGAGGAAAAGACGGTGTTGTGCTGCTTGATGTCCCCCTGACAAAGTTTATTATGTGCACGGCTTCCGGCTGTTGACGCAGACTGGGGCACCTTTTTGACAGATGCAATTATGCTATCTATGGACTTGTCTGTAGCCAATTCCTCCAAAACTGTCACCATGCACTTTTTAAATAGCTCTGTGTCTGTGAAGGGCATATTGTGTTTGGTTAGAACCCAGGATGCTTTAAGGAAGCACTTTGACCTTCTGCTGTTGGGTCAGGCCACGAAGGAGGATTCTACTGCCGTGTGACCTTCTGTTGTTGGGTCAGGCCACGAAGGAGGATTCTACTGCCGTGTGACCTTCTGTTGTTGGGTCAGGCCACGAAGGAGGATTCTACTGCCGAGTGACCTTCTGTTGTTGGGTCAGGCCACGAAGGAGGATTCTACTGCCGTGTGACCTTCTGGTGTTGGGTCAGGCCACGAAGGAGGATTCTACTGCCGTGTGACCTTCTGTTGTTGGGTCAGGCCACGAAGGAGGATTCTACTGCCGTGTGACCTTCTGTTGTTGGGTCAGGCCATGAAGGAGGATTCTACTGCCATGTGACCTTCTGTTGTTGGGTCAGGCCACGAAGGAGGATTCTACTGCCATGTGACCTTCTGTTGTTGGGTCAGGCCACGAAGGAGGATTCTACTGCCGTGTGACCTCCTGTTGGGTCAGGCCACGAAGGAGGATTCTACTGCCTTGTGACCTTCTGTTGTTGGGTCAGGCCACGAAGGAGGATTCTACTGCCGTGTGACCTTCTGTTGTTGGGTCAGGCCACGAAGGAGGATTCAACTGCCGTGTGACCTTCTGTTGTTGGGTCAGGCCAAGAAGGAGGATTCTACTGCCGTGTGACCTTCTGTTGTTGGGTCAGGCCACGAAGGAGGATTCTACTGCCGTGTGACCTTCTGTTGTTGGGTCAGGCCAAGAAGGAGGATTCTACTGCCGTGTGACCTTCTGTTGTTGGGTCAGGCCACGAAGGAGGATTCTACTGCCGTGTGACCTTCTGTTGTTGGGTCAGGCCACGAAGGAGGATTCTACTGCCGTGTTTGCAGCTTGTAGTTAAGGATTACATTTTTCTGCGTCTGGCTTCTGTCTGGGGCGGGAAGACTTTGAAAGTACCATGCTTAGATTGATAATGCCGTCTGAGATTGAATTCTTTGCAAACAGTAACGTTTTCAATGCAAACATGAACTTAATCAGATCTAAATTATTTTATTGTAACTGAATGTATTATGTACTAATCAAAAGTGTTAAACTGTTGTTAAATGTGTAGTGTAGGCCTATTCATTGTGCTAATATGATATGCTAATTATGTTCTGGCCCACCGACTTTAACTCAGAAAATAAATTGTCCCGAAGCCAAACCTAGTTGACGAACCCTGTTTTATAGTATTCCATGGCCTTTACTGGCCAAAGGTTAAACTGCTGTTATGTTTATGATATACTATGGTGTTGTGTCACTAGACTTTGACCAGATATTATTGCATCCAAAGATCAACTGTACCTAGAACACAGATACAGAGACACTTGTCATCAGGAAGGTGCTCTCTCAGCACAACGGAAAATATCTCAATGACTTGACATGTTCTGGTTGTGAATTCAGGCTACAAGGTAAGAATCTTCCCAGGGATTATTGTAAAGTGTGTAGAGACATTAAATGTATGGTTTTATTTTAGTATAGTGAATGACAGTAAACACTCAGATCTAACAGTCCATTTCACCTGGGAAAGCTACGTGACAGTTCAATCATACAAAATGGTGCTAACTGGGCGTAGGCAAGTCAAATTCAAAAACATGTTGTTCCTATATCGTATTATACGATTCGTATATCGGGATTATTTTACTATTTGTAAAAATGTTAATGTATCATAGTTGTAAATCATCTTTCAGAATATCAGAACATTTGTTGTTTTCTAAATGACAATGATCTCCTGCTTCCTGTGTAGTTTGGTATGAAACCACTGAACAGACTTTACATTGTTATTATGAACTGAATTCAGTAACAGCAGAATAATATCAGACCTGTTGAACAAAGCAACACACTAGAATGAGAGAAATTATTAAAAGAGAAAGTGAGACATTATTATTATTTATAATATTACTCTTATTATATTGGTATTATTATTATTAGTTATCTATTAATTAAATCACCTGACTGTTTGGATGTATCTGTTAGTAAATGTTTTTTTTCTAAGAGATAATTAATCAAATATAACAATTGACCTTCAATAATTAGTTGTCACTGTGTTAACCACAACCAACATGCTGGATCTCTGTTTAGGGGTCAGTGCTCTAAAATGAGTCTCTCTGGGGAGAGAGAGGAGGGGGGCCCTGCCTCTAAAATGAGTCTCTCTGGGGAGAGAGAGGAGGAGGGCCCTGCTTCTAAAATTAGTCTCTCTGTGGAGAGAGAGGAGGGACCTGCCTCTAAAATGAGTCTCTCTGGGGAGAGAGAGGAGGGGGGCCCTGCCTCTACAATGAGTCTCTCTGGGGAGAGAGAGGAGGGGGGCCCTGCCTCTAAAATGAGTCTCTCTGGAGAGAGAAAGGAGGGGGTCCATGCCTCTAAAATGAGTCTCTCTGGGGAGAGAAAGGAGGGGGTCCATGCTTCTAAAATGAGTCTCTCTGGGGAACATGACATCAAAGCTAAGAGGTGAGATTACAATTTGTTTAAGAAACTTTGTTTCTAAAATGTTATATCCACAATGTTTTCACATTTGTTTTTTTATTCAGAAATGATTGCTTATGGGTACCTTCATGTGTCTGTAAAATATTGTTGTTCTAAGATTTAAATTCATAGATTTTTGTGTATTAATTTTTGTTTTGCAAAACGCTATATACAGTAGTTGGAATGACATGTTTGTATTATGTATATTTGACTGTGATATGTGGTTGTCTCACCAGCACACACACACACACACACACACACACACACACACACACACACACACACACACACACACACACACACACACACACACACACACACACACACACACACACACACACATCTTTACCAGCAAACACACACACACACAGACACACACACACATCTTTACCAGCAAACACACACACACACAGACACACACACACATCTTTACCAGCAAACACACACACACACCCACACACACACATCTTTACCAGCAAACACACACACACACACACACACACACACACACACACACACACACACACACACACACACACACACACACACACACACACACACACACACACACACACACACACACACACATCTTTACCAGCAAACACACACACACACAGACACACACACACACACACACACACACACCCACACACACACATCTTTACCAGCAAACACACACACACACTCTCACACACACTCACACACACACACACACACACACACACACACACACACACACACACACACACACACACACACACACACACACACACACACACACACACACACACACACATCTATAGAATTTTAGCATGACACAATCATTTAGCCTACTGTTAGTTAATATGTTGTCAGGCATAACTTTATTGTTGTGACTAATTCTGATCGTTGTTACAAGAAGAATTTTGACAATATACTGTATATGTTATAACAACAGACTCTTCACTCCTGTTGAAACCAAAAAGGGTTCTATCTTACTTAATATACAGAACCACTAAGGTTTTATATAGAACCCTTTATAGGAGGTTAGGAAGTGTCTGAGTATACAGTATATATAGAACCCTTTATAGGAGGTTAGGAAGTGTCTGAGTATACAGTATATATAGAATATATATATAACCTTTTATAGGAGGTTAGGAAGTGTCTGAGTATACAGTATATATAGAATATATATAGAACCCTACTATACCAGCAGCATCGTAGTTACCCTAGCTACCACAAAATCATCACCGGCTGCCTGCATTTCTTGTGGACTGATGGAGCTCCCCGGTTGTTTCTTCTACCTGTTAAATCCCGTGGAGGGCTTCTCCCTCTCTCGTTGACGGAGGCTGGCTATCTCTGTCCGGTTCTCCTCATTTCACTAGGTGGACTGCAACTTTAGTGTTTAACCGCTCTGTGTCGAAGGACCAAACTTTTGAATATTATTTTTGGGGTGCCTCAATTACGCTGGACACATTCCATTTTTAACAACGTTTCTTTCTGATTAAAGCTAGTTCATTGCATCCGTCAAGAAGCCCAGTTTCATAACATTACCAATATGCCCCTAGATATGAAGTAATTGTGAAACAACAGGTCTTATTTTAGATCATTTTTCACCCTGCCAGCTCCTATTAGTTCTATTGAGCACCGTGGCACCAACTCACCTTCTAAACATTCTATTCCCAGCTCATTGTTCTGCGTCACAATGGCAGCTTCACTACTTCACTAAGGGTTCTATATATATTGCAGACTTACCTCAGATAACTTATTATTAACAGGGTTACAGCTACTTTGTGAGTGATATCACTAGTTCACCTGGGTATATGTAGTGGTGACCCACAGTCCTAAACGTTAAACATTTTCTTGTCATGGTTAACCATTTTTGTTTTCAGAAAAAGGTATTCAGCCTAAACAAAACACATTTCCCTGTCCTCTTTTTCAAGATGTGGCCAATTTAAACAGACAGAAGACATTGTTTAATTAACAAAAAACACTTTTTTTGACTACTTGTTGTTTCTAAATGGCTGCTGGGTAATTTGACATGCATCGAAATCTTAATTTGAAGGCATCGAATTGAGTGAATGCTGTGCAGGTTCACTGAGTTGCAAACCAAATGGACAGGTCTAGCTCATTGATTTGTAGATCTGACACAGTTGCTACCTCAGATTATGAGCCTAGCAGGTGTCGTGAATGAGTTATGTAGTACACACAGAAGGCCACAGGGAGGGGCTAGAGAGCCATAAACCAATACTGTTTTTTGCCTTAAAAACCCTGAACGTAACAATCAATCAAATGTATTTATTAAGCCCTTTTTACATCAGCAGATGTCACAAAGTCCTATACAGCAACTCTAACCCTACGTATTACCTATTTTTCCATAACCCCTAACCCTAATTCTAGGGTAGGGTAGCCTAGAAAACGTTTAGAAACTATTTTAGTAATAATATTATGTAAGTAAATACAATTTTATATATATATATAAAAAAAAAGGTAATTTCACCTTTATTTAACCAGGTAAGCTACTAGAAAACAAGCTCTCATTTACGTACAACTGCGACCTGGCCAAGATAAAGCAAATCAGTGCGACACAAACAACAACACAGAGTTACACATGGAATAAACAAGTGTACAGTCAATAACACAATAGGAGAAAAATAAAGTCTATATACAGTGTGTGCAAATGGCATGAGGAGGTAAGGCAATAAATAGGCCATAGTTGCGAAGTAATTACAATTTAAGGAAATTAACACTGGGGCAATAGATGAGCAGATGGTGATGTGCAAGTAGAAATACTGGTGTGCAAAAGAGCAGAAAAGTAAATAAAACAATATGGGGATGAGATAGGTAGATTGGGTGTGCTATTTACAGATGGGCTATGTACAGCTGCAGCGATCAGTTACCTGCTCAGATAGCTGATGTTTAAAGTTAGTGGGGGAAATATAAGTCTCCAGCTTCAGCGATTTTTGCAATTCGTTCCAGTCTTTGGCAGCAGAGAACTGTAAGGAAAGGCGGCCAAATGAGGTGTTGGCTTTGGGGATGACCAGTGAGATATACCTGCTGGAGCGCGTGCTACGGGTGGGTGTTGTTATCGTGATCAGTGAGATGAGATAAGGCGGAGCTTTACCTAGCATGGACTTATAGATGACCTGGAGCCAGTGGGTCTGGCGACGAATATGTAGCGAGGGCCAGCCGACTAGAGCATACAGGTCGCAGTGGTGGGTGGTATAAGGGGCTTTGGTGACAAAACGGATGGCACTGTGATAAACTGCATCCAGTTTGCTGAGTAGAGTATTGGAAGCTATTTTGTAAATGACATCACCGAAGTCGAGGATCGGTAGGATGGTCAGTTTTACGGGGGTACGTTTGGCGACGTGAGTGAAGGAAGCTTTGTTGCGAAATAGGAAGCCGATTCTAGATTTAATATTGGAGATGTTTAATATGGGTCTGGAAGGAGAGTTCACAGTCTAGCCAGACACCTAGGTATTTGTAGTTGTCCACATCTTCTAAGTCAGAACCGTCCAGAGTAGTGATGCTAGTCGGGTGGGTGGGTGCGGGCAGTTGGAGGCCACGGAAGGAGTGTTGTATGGCATTGAAGCATGTTTGGAGGATAGTTAACACAGTGTCCAAAGAATGGCCAGATGTATACAGAATGGTGTCGTCTGCGTAGAGGTGGATCAGGGAATCACCCGCAGCAAGAGCAACATCGTTGATACATACAGAGAAAAGAGTTGGCCCAATAATTGAACCCTGTGGTACCCCCATAGAGACTGCCAGAGGTACTAAATATAATTTTGATTATTTTGTTAATCAAAACCTGTCTACTTTTTGTTTTGTTATTTTATTATGTTTATTATGTCAATGCAGAACACTTGATAAACAAGACAGTTTTATTTTTCAAATGTGGTTTGAACTGGGTGACCTGGTAATCTCTATGTGAAAGTCCAGCATTTGGCGTGGGATAGATGGGGCAGGTTTGAGATCTAAGGAATTAGCAAGAAAATTACACGTTATTCTCGGCTGCCTCACCAATGTCTGTCCGTGAATTAATAACTTTTAATTGCTACATTTTCCCAATAGATGGAAGCATAAGACCATGAAGCATCAGTTATAGGCTACAAGCAGCAATATGATTAACATAAAATAGCATGCAACCACAGACTATATGTCCCATGATTTTCTAAAATGGTCACATTACTTTAGTTAGCTATATATCTCGTATTAGGGTTGCATTACTTTAGTTAGCTGTAGGGCTGTGTTGCTAGTGGCTTTTGGGAGAGCAAATTTTTTTGGACCATAGCAGGTATTGAACACCGGGTAAATTATCACTAGTCAGAACCTCAAACTTAGTATACATGTATTATGAAAATCATCTTAATATCTGATATTGCGAGTAAACAACCTCGGAATAGAAAAGACAAGAGTGCTTCTTCCAGCCCACCAATAAATTACATAATTCAACCCTCCCGGTTAGTAAATTTATAAAGTGTATTTATACTATTTTCTAGCTCTGAGTCTCTACTTTTATCCAATGTGAAAAACACAATTTCAAATGTTGCTACTTAAGACCGAATCGAGCCGGTCGGTCACATTTCACTGTGTAAAACCTAGCAGTACTACTGATTTCACTGAGAGTGAGGCAGATATATATTTTTACTGTATAAAACCTAGTAGTACTACTGATTTCTCTGAGAGTGAGGCAGATATATAGCATTTTGCAAAAAAACATGATTATTTGTCCCTCTGAAATGAAACCATCAAGTGATAGATTTTAAACATATACATGTCTGTCATTGAACAACCCCCTGCCATGATTAGATAGTGAAAAAACCCACCAATCTCTTTAATAATTTAACAAAACAATAAAAGATAATTTATGAATGTTTCTGAAAATGGATATATAGCGTTTTGGAATGAAACTCTTATGTTTCCCCATCTGAGCTCAGAGTAGATGAGAGATGTAATGTTTGTCTCTGTTGTGTTGAAGCCCAATCAAGCAGAAGAGACCAGCCTCCCCTGTACCCAGCTGTGTGTCCATGAAGAGTGACCGGTCTATAGAACAACCTATATCATTTAGAGAGGGAGACTTTTCTACTGAACAAAGGTAAGAAGAACTCATGGGTCATGGTCAGTGAGTTAAACAACACTGTCTCTAGTCATTTCTCTCCCATTTTCCCATTTATTTTTGTTATTTCATAATCCATAGGCTAATCCTTTTTTCCAATTTCATAGTCCTAAAACAATATTAAACAAACACAGTATTCCCTCATGGTCTGTCTGTCTGTCTGTCTGTCTGTCTGTCTGTCTGTCTGTCTGTCTGTCTGTCTGTCTGTCTGTCTGTCTGTCTGTCTCAACCTCAGTAAACATTCATTATATAAAAACATCTTAATATCTGATATTGTGAGTAAACAACCTCGGAATAGAAAAGACAAGAGTGCGTCTTCCAGCCCACCAATAAATTACATAATTCAACCCTCCAGGTTAGTAAATTTACCTCAACATGCCCCTGGAGAAGGCAGAGTGACGACACCAGCCTTTTAGCGGGGCTGAGTTGACTACTAGCAAGAGAAGGCAGAGCGGGTCGATGCTGGTTGATGAATTTGACAGTGAATGTACCTGGAAAATATTATCCAGAGGAGAGCAGAGGGAAGCATATTTCCCTTGATGAGATGACTGAATTAATGTTCTGGCTTATTGATAATCGTTATATTAATGAAGTATAATTACAAAACATGAGCATAAAAACAGCTGATTAAAAACATGAATAATCATTATATTCCTTCACAGTAATCTGTTAAATGCCTTTTCAGTCCTTCCTCTTTAGTTAGCAGTTTGGAAAGGGACATAAAGAAGCACACAGGAGTTTTCCTGTGAGGGGGAGTGGTGGTGTATCCAGGGAGAAAACTAAACTAATCTTCTGAAATGTCATTTGTGGTTTTATGCTGCCATCTATTGGAATTATTTAGCAACTGCAGTAGTACTGTCATTGAACAACACCAAGCCATGATTTGATAGTGAAAAAACACACCAATTCCTTTAAACAATAACAGCTAATTTATGAACATTTATGAAAATGGATATATAGCTTTTTGGAATGAAACTCTTTAAACTGTTCCCTTTTAATTGCTACCATGGTTATGCATATGCTTTAAATATTTATTCTGTAGGTGTCACGATCGTCTTTCTGTGGAAGAGAGGACCAAGGCGCAGCGTGATACGAATACATCTTTTATTGACGAAGATGAACACGAAACAAAACACTTTTACAAACTAGCAAAAACAACAAACGACCGTGAAGCTACAAAACGAAAGTGCAGACACAAGCTACTAACGTTTAGACATAGACAAATACCCACAACCTGGCTAATGCCTATGGCTGCCTTAAATATGGCTCCCAATCAGAGACAACGATAGACAGCTGTCTGATTGACAACCACTCAGACAACCATAGACATACCTAAACACCTACACTGAACACAACCCCATAAACTCTACCAAAACCCCCTAGACAATACAAACACCCTCGACTAGACAAAAACACACAAACATCCCCCATGTCACACCCTGACCTAACTAAAATAATAAAGAAAACAAAGATAACTAAGGCCAGGGCGTGACAGTACCCCCCCCCCCCCTCAAAGGTGCGGACTCCGGCCGCAAACCTGACACAGAAGGGGAGGGTCCGGGGGGGCCTTCTTATGGCGGCGGCTCGGGTGCGGGACGTGACCTCCACTTCACCATAGTCACTACCTGCTTTGGTGGCGCCTCTGGAGCGGTGACCCTTTCAGCGAGTCCTGGACTGAATACCATCCTAGAGGGCGCCACTGGACTGAGGGGCAGCTCCGGACTGAGGGGCAGCTCCGGACTGAGGGGCAGCTCCGGACTGAGGGGCAGCTCCTGGCTGGCGGGCGGCTCTGGCAGATCCTGGCTGGCGGGCGGCTCTGGCAGATCCTGGCTGGCGGGCGGCTCTGGCAGATCCTGACTGGCGGGCGGCTCTGGCAGATCCTGACTCGCGGGCGGCTCTGGCTGCTCCTGACTGGCGGGCGGCTCTGGCTGCTCCTGACTGGCGGGCGGCTCTGGCAGATCCTGACTGGCGGGCGGCTCTGGCTGCTCCTGACTGACGGACGGCTCTAGCGGCTCCTGACTGACGGCTCTGAAGGCTCAGGACAGACGGGCGGCTTTGAACGCTCAGGACAGACGGGCGTCTTTGAAGGCTCAGGACAGACGGGCAGCTCAGACGGTGCTGGGCAGACGGGCAGCGCAGGCGGCGTTGGGCAGACGGACACCTCAGACGGCGTTGGGCAGACAGGCAATGCAGGCGACGCTGGGCAGACGGACAGCGCAGACGGCTCTGGGCAGGCAGGCAGCTCAGATAGCGCTTGGCAGACGGCAGACTCTGGCCGGCTGAGGCGCACAGTAGGCCTGGTGCATGGTACTGGAACTGGAGGTACCGGGCTAAGGACACGCACCTCAAGGCTAGTGCGGGGAGCAGCAACAGGACGCACAGGACTTTGGAGACGCACAGGAGGCTTGGTGCGTGGTGCCGGAACTGGTGGTACCGGGCTGGAGACACGCACCATAGGGCGAGTGTGTGGAGGAGGAACAGGGCTCTGGAGACGCACTGGAAGCCTGGTGCGTGGTGTTGGCACTGGTGGTACTGGGCTGGGGCGGGGAGGTGGCGCCGGATATACCGGACCGTGCAGGCGTACTGGCTCCCTTGAGCACTGAGCCTGCCCAACCTTACCTGGTTGAATGGTCCCCGTAGCCCGACCAGTGCGGGCAGGTGGAATAACCCGCACTGGGCTGTGTTGGCGAACCGGGGTCACCATGCGTAAGGCTGGTGCCATGTATGCCGGCCCGAGGAGACGCACTGGAGACCAGACACGTTGAGCCGGCTTCATGGCACCTGGCTCAATGCCCAATCTAGCCCGGCCGATACGAGGAGCTGGAATGTACCGCACCGGGCTATGCACACGTACAGGAGACACCGTGCGCTCTACCGCATAACACGGTGTCTGCCCGTACTCTCGCTTCCCACGGTAAGCACGGGGAGTTGGCGCAGGTCTCCTACCTGACTTCCCCACACTCCCTTGTAGCCTCCCCCCCAAGAAATTTTTGGGTTTGACTCTCAGGCTTCCAGCCTCGCTTCCGTGCTGCCTCCTCATATCGCCTCCTCTCGGCTTTAGCTGCCTCCAGCTCTTCACGAGGGAGGCGATATTCTCCCGGTTGTGCCCAAGGTCCCTTACCGTCCAGTATTTCCTCCCAAGTCCATGAATCCTGTGTATGTTGTTCCTGCTGCTGCTTAACACGCTGCTTGGTCCTGGTGTGGTGGGTAATTCTGTCACGATCGTCTTTCTGTGGAAGAGAGGACCAAGGTGCAGCGTGATACGAATACATCTTTTATTGACGAAGATGAACACGAAACAAAACACTTTTACAAACTAGCAAAAACAACAAACGACCGTGAAGCTACAAAACGAAAGTGCAGACACAAGCTACTAACGTTTAGACATAGACAAATACCCACAACCTGGCTAATGCCTATGGCTGCCTTAAATATGGCTCCCAATCAGAGACAACGATAGACAGCTGTCTCTGATTGAGAACCACTCAGGCAACCATAGACCTAAACACCTACACTGAACACAACCCCATCAACTCTACCAAAACCCCCTAGACAATACAAGCACCCTTGACTAGACAAAAACACACAAACATCCCCCATGTCACACCCTGACCTAACTAAAATAATAAAGAAAACAAAGATAACTAAGGCCAGGGCTTGACAGTAGGAAACATTTCAATTCAGCGGTGTCCATTTAGGCCAATTCCCAAGTGTAAGGGGTTAATTAGACCCACATATTGTCTCATCTCAGTCCTCCACTCTTTGGCAACCTCTTGATTGTTGATACAATCAGTCTCATTTATGTGTTCCATTTTCAGTCTCATTTATGTGTTCCATTTTCAGTCTCCTTTATGTGTTCAATTTTCAGTCTCCTTTATGTGTTCCATTTTCAGTCTCCTTTATGTGTTCCATTTTCAGTCTCATTTATGTGTTCCATTTTCAGTCTCCTTTATGTGTTCCATTTTCAGTCTCCTTTATGTGTTCCATTTTCAGTCTCATTTATGTGTTCCATTTTCAGACTCCTTTATGTGTTCCATTTTCAGTCTCCTTTATGTGTTCCATTTTCAGTCTCATTTATGTGTTCCATTTTCAGTCTCCTTTATGTGTTCCATTTTCAGTCTCATTTATGTGTTCCATTTTCAGTCTCCTTTATGTGTTCCATTTTCAGTCTCCTTTATGTGTTCCATTTTCAGTCTCCTTTATGTGTTCCATTTTCAGTCTCCTTTATGTGTTCCATTTTCAGTCTCATTTATGTGTTCCATTTTCAGTCTCCTTTATGTGTTCCATTTTGGCACAGATTCCAAGCTCCTTTCTCCATGGCCTCTTCTACTTATCAATGCTAAAGATGATCTATGTGGCCATTCTGTTCTGACAAAAATTACATTGTCTTTCTTTCTGTGATGTACCTTGGAATTAGCTGACAGTATAGAATGAGCCATGTTCATTTACATCAGAGATGTCATATTGTTAAGCTAAATAAAAGATGTGAGGTAGACCTATGTAGCTGACATTTAAAAAACTACATAAGATCGAAACAGTCGTTCACAGTTGAGAGTGAGGCAGATATATAGCATTTTGTAAAGAAATATTATTATTTGTCCCTCTGAAATGAAACCATAAAGTGATAGATTTTAAACAAATACATGTCTGTCATTGAACAATCCCATGCCATGATTAAATAGTGAAAAAACACACCAATCTCTTTCAGAAATGCTTTAAACAATAAAAGCTAATTTACCAACATTTCTGAAAATGGATATTTTGCGTTTAGGAATGAAACTCTTCTTATGTTTCCCAATCTGAGCTCAGAGTAGATGAGAGATGTAATGTTTGTCTCTGTTGTGTTGAAGCCCAATCAAGCAGGAGAGACCAGCCTCCCCTGTACCCAGCTGTGTGTCCACGAAGAGTGACCGGTCTATAGAACAACCTATATCCTTTAGAGAGGGAGACTTTTCTACTGAACAAAGGTAAGAAGAACTCATGGGTCATGGTCAGTGAGTTAAACAACACTGTCTCTAGTCATTTCTCCTCTCCCATTTTCCCATTTCTTTTTGATGTTTTCATAATCCATAGGCTAATCCTTTTGTCCATTTTCATAGTCCTAAAACAATATTAAACAAACACAACATTCCCTGTGTGTGTGTGTGTGTGTGTGTGTGTGTGTGTGTGTGTGTGTGTGTGTGTGTGTGTGTGTGTGCACTCCCTGGATGAGGAGATGTAATCTCATGTTTTGTCAACAGAAACCAACAGGAGAGATCAGAGTCAGAGATTCTCAGTGGTCAGTCTTCCCAGAGTCATCAAATAGACCTGGACTCCATATTCAGTGTATGTGGTCCTGTTATGTACATTTGTTTTTGTTTACCTCAAGTAAAGTTGATCTGTCAATCATTCATTTAATGTGTTAATGAGAAACATTTATTCTCTTGCTTAACTTATTTACTTGATTTATTTCAGTTGCTTGAAGAGAAAATTATAACATTTGTGAAGAACGAGCTGAAGATGTTCAAGAGGATTCTTAGTCCAGAACTCCCAGAAGGCTTTGAGAGTCAGAAGCAGGATAAGGAAGTGGTGGACGCTGAAGATGAGAAGCAGGAGAGCAGTGCCAGAGAGGGGGCTCTGAAGATCACACTGCACGTCCTGAGGAAAATGAACCAGAATGAGTTTGCTGACACACTGGAGAAATGTAAGAGCTGTCTGCCTCATGTTGAATGCTGTTTTATAACATTTAAAAGCTGTAGCTAAAGTACAGCTAAAGTAGCTGTGTAACTCAATGATATTGTTGCAGACTTAACAACACCTAGTGACCCCATCAAGTAGCAGCAGGGATGTGTTGTGGTGATTAATTTAGAAAGAGAGAGAGACAACATTAATAATACCATCAATAATACCAATAATAATATAATCAGTCACACCAGTCTGTAATGATTATGAAAACATTTGCACATTTATACAGTCAGTTAAGATTAAGAGAATACATAATTATAATTTAAAACTTTATCACAGTCCTACAATACTGTAGGCATTAAAACAGATGTAATATTAATATCCTATGTGTTATTTCTAGATTCAGATGATCCTGCTGTGATTTGCCAACGTGAACTCAAATCTAATCTGAAGAAGAAGTTTAAATGTGTATTTGAGGGGATCGCTAAACAAGGAAACCCAACACTTCTCAATAAAATCTACACAGAGCTCTACATCACAGAGGGTGGAACAGGAGAGGTCAATAATGAACATGAGCTGAGACAGATTGAGACAACAACCAGGAAACAAGCAAGACCAGAGACTGCAATCAAATGTAACGACATCTTCACACCTTTAACTGGACAAGACAAACTTATCAGAACTGTGCTGACAAAGGGAGTCGCTGGCATTGGAAAAACAGTCTCTGTGCAGAAGTTCATTCTGGATTGGGCTGAAGGAAAAGCAAATCAGGATGTCCAATTTGTATTTCCATTCCCTTTCCGGGAGCTGAATTTGATGAAAGGTGAAAATCTCACTTTGATTGAACTTCTCAATCACTTCTCAATGGAAACCAAACAATCAGGAATCTCCAACTACGACAAGTTCAAAGTTCTGTTCATCTTTGATGGTCTGGATGAGTGCCGACTGCCCCTAGACTTCCAGAAGAACAAGATCTGTTGTGACGTCACAGAGTCAACCTCAGTGGATGTTCTGCTGACAAATCTCATCAAGGGAAATATGCTTCCCTCTGCTCTCCTCTGGATAACTACCCGACCTGCAGCAGCCAATAAGATCCCTTCATGGTGTGTTGACCAGGTGACAGAGGTACGAGGGTTCAATGACCCACAGAAGGAGGAGTACTTCAGGAAGAGATTCAGTGATGAGGACCTGGCCAGCAGAATCATCTCACACATAAAGACGTCAAGGAGCCTCCACATCATGTGCCACATTCCAGCCTTCTGTTGGATTGCTGCAACAGTCCTTGAACCCATGCTGAAACATAAGAGAGAAGAGATGCCCAAGACTCTGACTGAGATGTACACACACCTTGTGGTGTTTCATACCAAACAGAAGAATGAAAAGTATCTTGGGAAAGAAGAGACAGGTCCACACTGGAATAAAGAGAGCATTCTGTCACTGGGAAAACTGGCTTTTCAACAGCTTGTGAAGGGCAATCTGATTTTCTATGAAGAAGACCTGAAAGAGGCTGGCATTGATGTCAGTGAAGCCTCAGTGTACTCAGGATTGTGCACACAGCTCTTTAAAGAGGAATATGGTCTGTACCAGGACAAGGTGTACTGCTTTGTTCATCTGAGCATTCAGGAGTTTCTGGCTGCTGTATATGTGTTCCTCTCATTCATCAACAACAATGAGAATTTAATTGACAAACTGCAAACAAAAGACGAGTCTGAAGTTACTTTCTACAAAAGTGCTGTGGATAAAGCCTTACAAAGTGAGACGGGAAACCTGGACCTTTTCCTCCGCTTCCTTCTGGGCCTCTCACTGGAGTCCAATCAGAAGTACTTACGAGGTCTGCTGACAAAGACAAGAAGCAGCTCACAGAGCCATGAAGAAACAGTCAAGTACATCAAGGAGAAGATCGGGGAAAATCTCTCTCCAGAGAGGAGCATCAATCTGTTCCACTGTCTGAATGAACTGAATGACCATTCTCTAGTGGAGGAGATCCAAAGATACCTGAGATCAGGAAGTCTCTCAAAACCCAACCTGTCACCTGCACAGTGGTCAGCTCTGGTCTTTGTGTTGCTGACTTCAGAAAAGGAGCTGGATGTGTTTGACCTGAAGAAATACTCCAGATCAGAGGAAGGTCTTCTGAGGCTGCTGCCAGTGGTCAAAGCCTCCAGAGCTGCTCTGTGAGTAAATAAAATTACATATAAGAACTAATCATGTGATTTTCACATTAGTATAACAATATTACCATACAATTCTAGAAGACAGAAGATTAATCTATATGTTGTTTGGGAGAATAAACCAAATGCATCTGCCATTGTCCTTCTACACTACTCGTTAAATTAACAGTGTGTTTATGAAATCATGATGATCTCTTTGTCAGGCTGTCAGGCTGTGGAGTCACAGAGGAAGGCTGTGCTTCTCTGGTCTCAGCTCTGAGGTCAAACCCCTCACACCTGAGAGAGCTGGATCTGAGTAACAATGACCTGAAGGATTCAGGGGTGAAGCTGCTCTCTGCTGGACTGGGGAATCCCCACTGTAAACTGGAGACTCTGAGGTCAGTATTCCTGTAGTTGGTCAACAAGTGATAACTGTTCACCAGATCCACATGTGTTTACCAGCCACACATAGTTCACACCATATGTATTTGGACAGTGAAGCTTACAGTTTTAAATGTGGCGCTATGCTCCAGCATTTTGGATTTGAGATAGAATGTTTCATATTAGGTGACAGTACAGAATGTCCCCTTTTATTTAAAGGTTTTCATAAACATATATTTTACTGTTTGGAAATCAAAGCACTTCATGTCTCTAGTTGTCCCAGTTGAAAAAGTCTTAATTATTTATACAAATTAAAGTAGTCATAAGTTTAGTATTTGGTCCCATATTCCATGCCTGCAGTGATTACATCAAGCTTGTGATTCTACTAACTTGTTAAATGCATTTGCAGTTTGTCTTGGTTGTGTTTTGGATGATGTTTTTCCTGATAGAAACTGAATGGTGAATAATGTCCTGTCATTTTGGAGTCACTTCACTTGTATTGTCAGTAAGAATAGAAGATGTTTCTGAACACTTCTACATTCATGTGGATGATACCATGATTATGAATAATCAGGAATGAATCGAGAATGATGACGAAAAACAGAGTTATAGAGGCAAAAATATCAGACCCTCTCTGCTATTGGTAATGGTGAGAGGTTAGCATGTTTTGTTGTAGCCTCTGTTATTGGTAATGGAGAGAGGTTAGCATGTTTTCTTGTAGCCTCTGTTATTGGTAATGGTGAGAGGTTAGCATGTTTTGTTGTAGCCTCTGTTATTGGTAATGGAGAGAGGTTAGCATGTTTTCTTGTAGCCTCTGTTATTGGTAATGGTGAGAGGTTAGCATGTTTTGTTGTAGCCTCTGTTATTGGTAATGGAGAGAGGTTAGCATGTTTTCTTGTAGCCTCTGTTATTGGTAATGGTGAGAGGTTAGCATGTTTTGTTGTAGCCCCTGTTATTCAAATCAAATCAAATCAAATTGTAGTTGTCACATACACATGGTTATCAGATGTTAATGCGAGTGTAGCGAAATGCTTGTGCTTCTAGTTCCGACAATGCAGTAATAACCAACAAGTAATCTAACCTAAAAATTCCACAACTACCACCTTTTACACACAAGTGTAAAGGGATGAAGAATATGTACATAAAGATATATGAATGAGTGATGGTACAGAACGGCATAGGCAAGATGCAGTAGATGGTATTCAGTACAGTATATACATATGAGATGAGTAATGTAGGGTATGTAAACAAAAAAGTGGCATAGTTTAAAGTGGCTAGTGATACATGTATTACATAAAGATGGCAAGATGCAGTAGATGGTATAGAGTACAGTATATACATATGAGATGAGTAATGTAGCGTATGTAAACATTATATTAAGTGGCATTGTTTAAAGTGGCTAGTGATACATTTTTTACATCAATTTCCTTAATTAAAGTGGCTGGAGTTCAGTCAGTATGTTGGCAGCAGCCACTAAATGTTAGTGGTGGCTGTTTAACAGTCTGATGGCCTTGAGATAGAAGCTGTTTTTCAGTCTCTCGGTCCCTGCTTTGATGCACCTGTACTGACCTCGCCTTCTGGATGATAGCGGGGTGAACAGGCAGTGGCTCAGGTGGTTTTTGTCCTTGATAATCTTTATGGCCTTCCTGTGACATCGGGTGGTGTAGGTGTCCTGGAGGGCAGGTAGTTTGCCCCCGGTGATGCGTTGTGCAGACCTCACTACCCTCTGGAGAGCCTTACGGTTGTGAGAGGAGCAGTTGCCGTACCAGGCGGTGATACAGCCCGACAGGATGCTCTCGATTGTGCATCTGTAAAAGTTTGTGAGTGCTTTTGGTGACAAGCCGAATTTCTTCAGCCTCCTGAGGTTGAAGAGGCGCTGCTGCGCCTTCTTCACAACGCTGTCTGTGTGGGTGGACCAATTCAGTTTGTCCATGATGTGTACGCCAGGGAACTTAAAACTTACTACCCTCTCCACTACTGTCCCGTCGATGTGGATAGGGGGGTGCTCCCTCTGCTGTTTCCTGAAGTCCACAATCATCTCCTTTGTTTTGTTGACGTTGAGTGTGAGGTTATTTTCCTGACACCACACTCCGAGGGCCCTCACCTCCTCCCTGTAGGCCGTCTCGTCGTTGTTGGTAATCAAGCCTACCACTGTAGTGTCATCCGCAAACTTGATGATTGAGTTGGAGGCGTGCATGGCCACACAGTCGTGGGTGAACAGGGAGTACAGGAGAGGGCTCAGAACGCACCCTTGTGGGGCCCCAGTGTTGAGGATCAGTGGGGTGGAGATGCTGTTACCTACTCTCACCACCTGGGGGCGGCCCGTCAGGAAGTCCAGTACCCAGTTGCACAGGGCAGGGTCGAGACCCAGGGTCTCGAGCTTGATGACGAGTTTGGAGGGTACTATGGTGTTAAATGCTGAGCTGTAGTCGATAAACAGCATTCTCACATAGGTATTCCTCTTGTCCAGATGGGTTAGGGCAGTGTGCAGTGTGGTTGCGATTGCGTCGTCTGTGGACCTATTGGGGCGGTAAGCAAATTGGAGTTGGTCTAGGGTGTCAGGTAGGGTGGAGGTGATATGGTCCTTGACTAGTCTCTCAAAGCACTTCATGATGACGGAAGTGAGTGCTACGTGGCGGTAGTCGTTTAGCTCAGTTACCATAGCTTTCTTGGGAACAGGAACAATGGTGGCCCTCTTGAAGCATTAGGGGACAGCAGACTGGGATAAGGATTGATTGAATATGTCCGTAAACACACCAGCCAGCTGGTCTGCGCATGCTCTGAGGACGCGGCCGGGGATGCCGTCTGGGCCGGCAGCCTTGCGAGGGTTAACACATTTAAATGTTTTACTCACGTCAGCTGCAGTGAAGGAGAGTCCGCAGGTTTTGGTAGTGGGCTGTGTCAGTGGCACTGTATTGTCCTCAAAGCGAGCAAAGAAGTTATTTAGTCTGTCTGGGAGCAAGACATCCTGGCCCGCAACGGGGCTGGTTTTCTTTTTGTAATCCGTGATTGACTGTAGACCCTGCCACATACCTCTTGTGTCTGAGCCGTTGAATTGCGACTCTACTTTGTCTCTATACTGACGCTTAGCTTGTTTGATTGCCTTGCGGAGGGAATAGCTACACTGTTTGTATTCGGTCATGTTTCCGGTCACCTTGCCCTGGTTAAAAGCAGTGGTTCGCGCTTTCAGTTTTGCGCAAATGCTGCCATCAATCCACGGTTTCTGGTTTGGGAATGTTTTAATAGTTGCTATGGGTACGACATCGCCAATGCACTTTCTAATGAACTCGCTCACCGAATCAGCGTATTCGTCAATGTTGTTGTTGGACGCAATGCGAAACATATCCCAATCCACGTGATCGAAGCAGTCTTGAAGTGTGGAATCAGATTGGTCAGACCAGCGTTGAACAGACCTGAGCGCGGGAGCTTCCTGTTTTAGTTTCTGTCTGTAGGCTGGAAGCAACAAAATTGAGTCGTGGTCAGCTTTTCCGAAAGTAGGGCGGGGGAGGGCCTTAAGTTGCGGAAGTTGGTAATGGTGAGAGGTTAGCATGTTTTGTTGTAGCCTCTGTTATTGGTAATGGTGAGAGGTTAGCATGTTTTGTTGTAGCCTCTGTTATTGGTAATGGTGAGAGGTTAGCATGTTTTGTTGTATCCTATGTTATTGGTAATGGTGAGAGGTTAGCATGTTTTGTTATAGTCTCTGTTATTTCTCACTCATTATTATTCATGATTCATTCATGATTTTTCTAATCATGTTTCTAATCATGGCATCATCAGGATTAATTTAGTAGTGTTTAGAAACAGGTTATCTACTCACTTAGACAGAAGATTTATCCAGTCAGTATCCAACATTCAGTTACTATTGGGCAAAACACAACCAAAACAACCAAAACAAACTGCAAATGAAACCAATGAGTTTGGGACCAAATACTAAACTTTTGACTACTTTAATACACTATGAGTGTACTCACTTTAACTGATTTGGTCAGAATATTTATGACTTCTTCAAATGGGGGGACTAGATACATAAAGTGCTTTCATTTCTAAATGGTGAAACAGATATGTATTAAAATACCCTCAAATAAAAGGTGACATTATATACTGTCACCTCATATAAAACATTTGATCTGAAATCCAAAATGTTGGAGTATAGAGCCACATTTAAAATGTTAGCTTCACTGTCAAAACAGATATGGTGTGGACTGTATACTCAATACAATCTAAATCTGATACCTCACTGTCTGTCTTCTGACTGATACTGCTTTTTAAACTGGTCTGGTCAGTCTACTCAAATATTTGTACTATACATGTTTCTATCTACAAGCAAAACCTCGATCATTTGTCATTTATAATAATGATACATTCCATTTATTAATATTGGCAGGTTTCAGGACACTGATGTTAAAAAATAATATACTGCCACTATTTTCACCACCAAAGAATAACAGTGTGATTTTAATATGATTTGACTCTATGCAGGCTGTCACGCTGTCTAGTCACAGAGGAAGGCTGTGCTTCTCTGATCTCAGCTCTGAGGTCAAACCCCTCACACCTGAGAGAGCTGGACCTGAGCTACAATCACCCAGGAGACTCAGGAGTCAGACTGCTCTCTGCTGGACTGGAGGATCCACACTGCAGACTGGAGAAACTCAAGTATGTAGAGGGTTTATGTCAATGTTCATATCAGACATGTTTGAGTCATCAGGCTAGTTAAGACAAACATTCTTACCACCACTTGGACAAAGTTACATGCTGACTGTGTTTGTGTGTGTGTGTGTGTGTGTTCCCGTGTATCACTCATTGACTGTCTGTTCTTCTGCTTACCGCTACAGTGTGGAACATGGTGGAGAGTACACAATGAAACCTGGGCTTAGAAAATGTAAGTATTGACTGCTGTGAAGAATATGACTAAGAATAAGTCTTAATTCAAGTTAAGTCAAAGTCAAAGACAAAGACCACCATCATTACTTACTTGGTCATATTAAATATCAGCTGTAGTTCTACAGAAGCAGAAATCAGTTTAAATCAGGGACACCAAAGTTTAGAGTTGCTTTGACAATGTGTGTGTGTGTCTGTGTGTGTGTGTGTGGCGCGTCCGTGTTACATAAGAAATGTGTGTTTTTGTTCATGCATGCATACGTGTGTGTGTGTGTGTGTGTGTGTGTGTGTGTGTGTGTGTGTGTGTGTGTGTGTGTGTGTGTGTGTGTGTGTAATTAATGGGAATAAGTGTGTTTTATATTACCATACAGTATAACATATGATCATTCAACAAGTCTCAAGTTACCTTAAATTCTCCTTTTGATACCTAGAAACATCTACATTAAATGAATTAGTGAAAAGTGAGTTAACATTCTAATGTGAATGATGATGATTTCTAATATTGTGTCTGGTTTCATCCATCAGATGCCTGTGATCTCACACTGGACCCAAACACAGTAAACAGACACCTCTCTCTGTCTGAGGAGAACAGAAAGGTGACATGTAGGAGAGAGGAGCAGCCGTATCCTGATCACCCAGAGAGATTTGAGAACTGGAGACAGGTGCTGTGTAGAGAGGGTCTGACTGGGCGCTGTTACTGGGAGGCAGAGTGGAGTGGGGGAGGGGCTGGTATAGGAGTGACATATAAAGGAATCAGCAGGAGAGAAGGGGGTAATGATTGTGGGCTTGGATATAATGGCATGTCCTGGAGTCTGGTCTGCTATGACAAAAGTTACATGGCCAGGCACAATGATAAACCCACTACCATAGACATCCCCTCCTCCGGCTCCCACAGAGTAGGAGTGTATCTGGACTGGCCAGCCGGCACTCTGTCCTTCTATAGAGCCTCCTCTGACACACTGACCCACCTGTACACATTCCACACCACATTCACTGAGCCCCTCTATCCAGGGTTTAATGTTTCTTATGACACCTCAGTGTCCCTGTGTCATTTGGTTCCTGGGTCAAACACAACTTGATGTTTCACTCTAATCTGTTTTATGTTTGATCAGAATATGACATTTCTATACATGGAGTAACAATAGTTTATTATTTACTCCATGGTAACTCTGTGTAGGACTCTCTGTAATCCGGCTCCCTGTGAGATCACACACAGTGGACACACACACACACACACACAGTGGACACAAACACACACACACACACACACACACACACACACACACACACACACACACACACACACAAATACGTGTTAATATCACCTTCTGGGGACACATGTTCTCACACCACATTCTGGGGGCACCTGTTCTCACAACACATTCTGGGGACACCTGTTCTCACCACATTCTGGGGACACCTGTTCTCACACCACATTCTGGGGACACCTGTTCTCACACCACATTCTGGGGACACCTGTTCTCACACCACATTCTGGGGACACCTGTTCTCACACCACATTCTGGGGACACCTGTTCTCACAACACATTCTGGGGACACCTGTTCTCACACCACATTCTGGGGACACCACTTTCCTGACAACCTGGAGACAAGATGAAAACATCAAAACATCTAAAATAAATCTATAATGAATACACCCCTTCAAATGTAACTGATTCATTGAAATCAGGGTAGATGACATTGTGGGGACTGGGAAGGTGATCAATGTGGGGACACAAGAGGAAACTCCTTATTTGGTGTCAACAGGAAGTCCCATCTGGGGACCAAGTTCCGACCAACTAGTACCATCTGGGGACAATAGTGTCGGCTGTTGTTTAGGGCACAAGGGGAAGATGGATTCTAATCTAGATCAGTTTGAATGGCCTTTCAGCATATCAGAACCCACTAGAGAATGGATTCTAATCTAGATCAGTTTGAATGGCCTTTCAGCATATCAGAACCCACTAGAGAATGGATTCTAATCTAGATCAGTTTGAATGGCCTTTCAGCATATCAGAACCACTAGAGAATGGATTCTAATCTAGATGAGTTTGAATGGCCTTTCAGCATATCAGAACCCACTAGAGAATGGATTCTAATCTAGATCAGTTTGAATGGCCTTTCAGCATATCAGAACCCACTAGAGAATGGATTCTAATCTAGATCAGTTTGAATGGCCTTTCAGCATATCAGAACCCACTAGAGAATGGATTCTAATCTAGATCAGTTTGAATGGTCTTTCAGCATATCAGAACCCACTAGAGAATGGATTCTAATCTAGATCAGTTTGAATGGCCTTTCAGCATATCAGAACCCACTAGAGAATGGATTCTAATCTTGATCAGTTTGAATGGCCTTTCAGCATATCAGAACCCACTAGAGAATGGATTCTAATCTAGATCAGTTTGAATGGTCTTTCAGCATATCAGAACCACTAGAGAATGGATTCTAATCTAGATCAGTTTGAATGGCCTTTCAGCATATCAGAACCCACTAGAGAATGGATTCTAATCTAGATCAGTTTGAATGGCCTTTCAGCATATCAGAACCCACTAGAGAATGGATTCTAATCTAGATCAGTTTGAATGGCCTTTCAGCATATCAGAACCACTAGAGAATGGATTCTAATCTAGATCAGTTTGAATGGCCTTTCAGCATATCAGAACCACTAGAGAATGGATTCTAATCTAGATCAGTTTGAATGGCCTTTCAGCATATCAGAACCACTAGAGAATGGATTCTAATCTAGATCAGTTTGAATGGCCTTTCAGCATATCAGAACCCACTAGAGAATGGATTCTAATCTAGATCAGTTTGAATGGCCTTTCAGCATATCAGAACAACTAGAGAATGGATTCTAATCTAGATCAGTTTGAATGGCCTTTCAGCATATCAGAACCCAGTAGAGAATGGATTCTAATCTAGATCAGTTTGAATTGTCTTTCAGCATATCAGAACCACTAGAGAATGGATTCTAATCTAGATCAGTTTGAATGGTCTTTCAGCATATCAGAACCCAGTAGAGAATGGATTCTAATCTAGATCAGTTTGAATTGTCTTTCAGCATATCAGAACCACTAGAGAATGGATTCTAATCTAGATCAGTTTGAATGGTCTTTCAGCATATCAGAACCCACTAGAGAATGGATTCTAATCTAGATCAGTTTGAATGGCCTTTCAGCATATCAGAACCCACTAGAGAATGGATTCTAATCTAGATCAGCATATCAGAACCACTAGAGAATGGATTCTAATCTAGATCAGCATATCAGAACCCACTAGAGAATGTTGCCGGGCGTCCTCTTTGATTAGTAAAAGAGTTATAGTCATTAATAATAATACTATAACCAGTCAGGTGATTAGTAATAGAGTTATAGTCATTAATAATAACACTATAACCAGTCAGGTGATTAGTAATAGAGTTATAGTCATTAATAATAACACTATAACCAGCCCGTGCCTTTACACATGAATCAATCCTGTCTTCTCTTTACGTTTCGGGTCTACAGCTTTGGGGATTTGTGTGAGCAAGCCCCACAAACAAATCAGTTGCACTGACAACAGTTTTCATGGGCCTTGTTTCCTGTGCACCTGACACCTTGACATTATGTCTTATTTTTCCCAAGTGGGAGCTGTGGTGCTTGGGGAAGAGGGAGAGCAGGACCTGCTGCCTGCTTGGAGCTGTGGTGCTTGGAGAAGAGGGAGAGCAGGACCTGCTGCCTGCTTGGAGCTGTGGTGCTTGGAGAAGAGGGAGAGCAGGACCTGCTGCCTGCTTGGAGCTGTGGTGCTTGGGGAAGAGGGAGAGCAGGACCTGCTGCCTGCTTGGTGCTGTGGTGCTTGGGGAAGAGGGAGAGCAGGACCTGCTGCCTGCTTGGAGCTGTGGTGCTTGGGGAAGAGGGAGAGCAGGACCTGCTGCCTGCTTGGTGCTGTGGTGCTTGGGGAAGAGAGAGAGAGCAGGACCTGCTGCCTGCTTGGTGCTGTGGTGCTTGGGGAAGAGAGAGAGAGCAGGACCTGCTGCCTGCTTGGTGCTGTGGTGCTTGGGGAAGAGAGAGAGAGCAGGACCTGCTGCCTGCTTGGAGCTGTGGTGCTTGGGGAAGAGAGAGAGAGCAGGACCTGCTGCCTGCTTGGAGCTGTGGTGCTCGGGGAAGAGGGAGAGCAGGACCTGCTGCCTGCTTGGAGCTGTGGTGCTTGGAGAAGAGGGAGAGCAGGACCTGCTGCCTGCTTGGAGCTGTGGTGCTTGGGGAAGAGGGAGAACAGGACCTGCTGCCTGCTTGGTGCTGTGGTGCTTGGGGAAGAGGGAGAGCAGGACCTGCTGCCTGCTTGGAGCTGTGGTGCTTGGGGAAGAGGGAGAGCAGGACCTGCTGCCTGCTTGGTGCTGTGGTGCTTGGGGAAGAGAGAGAGAGCAGGACCTGCTGCCTGCTTGGTGCTGTGGTGCTTGGGGAAGAGAGAGAGAGCAGGACCTGCTGCCTGCTTGGTGCTGTGGTGCTTGGGGAAGAGAGAGAGAGCAGGACCTGCTGCCTGCTTGGAGCTGTGGTGCTTGGGGAAGAGAGAGAGAGCAGGACCTGCTGCCTGCTTGGAGCTGTGGTGCTTGGGGAAGAGGGAGAGCAGGACCTGCTGCCTGCTTGGAGCTGTGGTGCTTGGGGAAGAAGGAGAGCAGGACCTGCTGCCTGCTTGGTGCTGTGGTGCTTGGGGAAGAGGGAGAACAGGACCTGCTGCCTGCTTGGAGCTGTGGTGCTTGGGGAAGAGGGAGAGCAGGACCTGCTGCCTGCTTGGAGCTGTGGTGCTGGGGAAGAGGGAGAGCAGGGCCTGCTGTCTGCTTGGAGCTGTGGTGCTTGGGGAAGAGGGAGAGCAGGGCCTGCTGTCTGCTTGGAGCTGTGGTGCTTGGGGAAGAGGGAGAGCAGGACCTGCTGTCTGCTTGGTGCTGTGGTGCTTGGGGAAGAGGGAGAGCAGGGCCTGCTGTCTGCTTGTAGCTGTGGTGCTTGGGGAAGAAGGAGAGCAGGACCTGCTGTCTGCTTGGAGCTGTGGTGCTTGGGGAACAGGGAGAGCAGGGCCTGCTGTCTGCTTGGAGCTGTGGTGCTTGGGTAAGAGGGAGAGCAGGACCTGCTGTCTGCTTGGAGCTGTGGTGGTTGGGGAAGAGGGAGAGCAGTTGGTGTCTGTATATGGTAGAGATACTGTAATGACCTTGTTAGATCATAAAGGGGATACTAGTTGGTGTCTGTATATGGTAGAGATACTGTATATACTGTAATGACCTGGCTAGATCATAAAGGGGATACTAGTTGGTGTCTGTATATGGTAGAGATACTGTATATACTGTAATGACCTGGCTAGATCATAAAGGGGATACTAGTTGGTGTCTGTATATGGTAGAGATACTGTATGTACTGTAATGACCTGGTTAGATCATAAAGGGGATACTAGTTGGTGTCTGTATATGGTAGAGATACTGTATATACTGTAATGACCTGGCTAGATCATAAAGGGGATACTAGTTGGTGTCTGTATATGGTAGAGATACTGTAAATACTGTAATGACCTGGTTAGATCATAAAGGGGATAGTAGTTGGTGTCTGTATATGGTAGAGATACTGTATATACTGTAATGACCTGGTTAGATCATAAAGGGGATACTAGTTGGTGTCTGTATATGGTAGAGATACTGTATATACTGTAATGACCTGGCTAGATCATAAAGGGGATACTAGTTGGTGTCTGTATATGGTAGAGATACTGTAATGACCTGGTTAGATCATAAAGGGGATACTAGTTGGTGTCTGTATATGGTAGAGATACTGTATATACTGTAATGACCAGGTTAGATCATAAAGGGGATACTAGTTGATGTTTGTCAGATGGAAGGCTGTCTGTATATGGTAGAGATACTGTATATACATTTTTGTGATTGTAGTCTGTCACTGTCTCTGGTTTCTTCTTCTAGTCACTGCCGGTGGCAACAGTGGGGTGCTGAGGAAGCAAACACTTATTTATTTTACATCTGTACACCGTTGCTTTACCACTCTCCGCAGATATGTTGTTTTGCTCTTCCGCCTTTGTGTGTTCACTGTTCCTAGCAGGCTAGTCTTCTTTGTTTGTTCACTGTTCCTAGCAGGCTAGTCTTCTTTGTGTGTTCACTGTTCCTAGCAGGCTAGTCTTCTTTGTGTGTTCACTGTTCCTAGCAGGCTAGTCTTCTTTGTGTGTTCACTGTTCCTAGCAGGCTAGTCTTCTTTGTGTGTTCACTGTTCATAGCAGGCTAGTCTTCTTTGTGTGTTCACTGTTCCTAGCAGGCTAGTCTTCTTTGTGTGTTCACTGTTTCTAACAGGCTAGTCTTCTTTGTGTGTTCACTGTTCCTAGCAGGCTAGTCTTCTTTGTGTGTTCACTGTTCCTAGCAGGCTAGTCTTCTTTGTGTGTTCACTGTTCCTAGCAGGCTAGTCTTCTTTGTGTGTTCACTGTTCCTAGCAGGCTAGTCTTCTTTGTTTGTTCACTGTTCCTAGCAGGCTAGTCTTCTTTGTTTGTTCACTGTTCATAGCAGGCTAGTCTTCTTTGTGTGTTCACTGTTCCTAGCAGGCTAGTCTTCTTTGTGTGTTCACTGTTCCTAGCAGGCTAGTCTTCTTTGTGTGTTCACTGTTCCTAGCAGGCTAGTCTTCTTTGTGTGTTCACTGTTCCTAGCAGGCTAGTCTTCTTTGTGTGTTCACTGTTCCTAGCAGGCTAGTCTTCTTTGTGTGTTCACTGTTCCTAGCAGGCTACTCTTCTTTGTGTGTTCACTGTTCCTAGCGTGCTACTCTTCTTTGTGTGTTCACTGTTCCTAGCAGGCTAGTCTTCTTTGTGTGTTCACTGTTCCTAGCAGGCTAGTCTTCTTTGTAATCAACTTGTCTGACAGGGAAATTGATGTGAAGAAGTTGTCCATGGTCACATTTCTGCCTTTGCCCATGTCAGGCTCCACATGACTCAAAACCACAGTCTCAGACAGTCACCCGCTGGCCTGGTTTCATTTCCCCAGTCATGGAAAAACATTGAGGAAGTCTGCGGCTAACCAGAACTGAAGTCACATGCACCATGATCAGTTTCTATCTCGTTTCTATTGGCCGTTCATCCATTGACGACAGAATATCAGATTTTTATTTGATTGTTTTACTAGTTTTTGCTTAGTTGCCAGATCAATGCTGCTGCTGGAGTGGTCCTGTGATAAATATATGGACAACATGGATGTTGTTGAAGAAAAAGTGAACTTTGAAAATAAAGCTGCACCTCTTGAATGTTGAGAGTTATTTGATAAAGGTACGTGTCAAGAAACCTGCAGAATCTGCTCTTTCAGATACAGTACTATATAGAAACACAATGTTTTACCTACAGAATCTGCTCTTTCAGATACAGTATTATATAGAAACACAATGTTTTACCTCTTTCAGATACAGTACTATATAGAAACACAATGTTTTACCTACAGAATCTGCTCTTTCAGATACAGTATTATATAGAAATCACAATGTTTTACCTGCAGAATCTGCTCTTTCAGATACAGTACTATATAGAAACACAATGTTTTACCTGCAGAATCTGCTCTGTCAGATACAGTATTATATAGAAATCACAATGTTTTACCTGCAGAATCTGCTCTTTCAGATACAGTACTATATAGAAACACAATGTTTTACCTACAGAATCTGCTCTTTCAGATACAGTACTATATAGAAACACAATGTTTTACCTACAGAATCTGCTCTTTCAGATACAGTACTATATAGAAACACAATGTTTTACCTGCAGAATCTGCTCTTTCAGATACAGTATTATATAGAAACACAATGTTTTACCTGCAGAATCTGCTCTGTCAGATACAGTATTATATAGAAACACAATGTTTTACCTACAGAATCTGCTCTGTCAGATACAGTATTATATAGAAATCACAATGTTTTACCTCCATGTGACTCTGAAGGAGGATTTGATAAAGAGATGCTCCTTTCTCTGCATCTGTCAATTACAAGATGCTCCCATCTGTTCATGTAATATTTGACAACTGATAGACGTAATATTGTCACTCATCAGATTGTTGTAAACGTAATCTTGTCTGCAGGCTAACTCTTATAATGTGTGATATTAGTTGTGGTATAGTTTAGGATTAGTGTCGATGGACCAGCTGATCAGGCTGACTGGCATACGTTTGTTTCCCGCTCATCAACTTGGACAGAGTCCAGGACATGTTTTACATCAGTCTAAAGGCCTGCTGCAACTCATAGCATGTTGTCATTTCACTTACAATACATTTTATTAGTATTAGAGTTACAGTCAATAAAACAGTCCCATAACAGTTTATTTGGAGAAAGTAAAACATAACAGAGAATATTATTAACCTGCGTGGCGTGTGGTCAAATGATTTACTGCTAATAAACAGGCATAAAACAAACTCATCATTACACTATTGTTCTACATTAAATCAACCTCATCATTACACTATTGTTCTACATTAAATCAGAAAGCAGGACTGATTCTAGTGTTAAAAGTCAGGAAGCAGGTCTGATTCTAGTGTTAAAAGTCAGGGAGCAGGACTGATTCTAGTGTTAAAAGTCAGGAAGCAGGACTGATTCTAGTGTTAAAAGTCAGGGAGCAGGACTGATTCTGGTGTTAAAAGTCAGGGAGCAGGACTGATTCCGGTGTTAAAAGTCAGGGAGCAGGACTGATACTAGTGTTAAAAGTCAGGGAGCAGGACTGATTCTAGTGTTAAAAGTCAGGGGGCAGGTCTGATTCTAGTGTTAAAAGTCAGGGAGCAGGACTGATTCTAGGGTTAAAAGTCAGGGAGCAGGACTGATTCTAGTTTTAAAAGTCAGGGAGCAGGACTGATTCTAGTGTTAAAAGTCAGGGAGCAGGACTGATTCTAGTGTTTAAAGTCAGGGAGCAGGACTGATTCTAGTGTTAAAAGTCAGGGAACAGGACTGATTCTAGTGCTAAAAGTCAGGGAGCAGGACTGATTCTAGTGTTAAAAGTCAGGGAGCAGGACTGATTCTAGTGTTAAAAGTCAGGGAGCAGGACTGATTCTAGTGTTAAAAGTCAGGGAACAGGACTGATTCTAGTGTTAAAAGTCAGGGAACAGGACTGATTCTAGTGTTAAAAGTCAGGGAGCAGGACTGATTCTAGTGTTAAAAGTCAGGGAACAGGACTGATTCTAGTGTTAAAAGTCAGGGAGCAGGACTGATTCTAGTGTTAAAAGTCAGGGAGCAGGACTGATTCTAGTGTTAAAAGTCAGGGAGCAGGACTGATTCTAGTGTTAAAAGTCAGGGAGCAGGACTGATTCTAGTGTTAAAAGTCAGGGAGCAGGACTGATTCTAGTGTTAAAAGTCAGGGAGCAGGACTGATTCTAGGGTTAAAAGTCAGGGAGCAGGACTGATTCTAGTGTTAAAAGCCAGGGAGCAGGACTGATTCTAGTGTTAAAAGTCAGGGAGCAGGACTGATTCTAGTGTTGAAAGTCAGGGAACAGGACTGATTCTAGTGTTAAAAGCCAGGGAGCAGGACTGATTCTAGTGTTAAAAGTCAGGGAGCAGGACTGATTCTAGTGTTGAAAGTCAGGGAACAGGACTGATTCTGGTGTTAAAAGTCAGGGAACAGGTCTGATTCTAGTGTTAAAAGTCAGGGAGCAGGACTGATTCTAATGTTAAAAGTCAGGGAGCAGGACTGATTCTAGTGTTAAAAGTCAGGGAGCAGGACTGATTCTAGTGTTAAAAGTCAGGGAACAGGACTGATTCTAGTGTTAAAAGCCAGGGAGCAGGACTGATTCTAGTGTTAAAAGGTAATTCCTCCACTTTTCAACCTCATATTCATCCTCTCCAGCACCAAAACAGAATCTATATTTGTGAAAACAGCACGTTTCTATGATCTGTAGTTAAAAATATAAGTAGAAAAGTGTTAGAAATATGTTTTCTGTGACATAAAAGTAAAAAACAGTGATTTTCAAAACCTGCACTATGTTTCTAGCCCCATGGAGGGAATTGTATTGCTCCCAACACCACTGACAATATAACTGTGTTTGGAGGGAATTGTATTGCTCCCAACACCACTGACAATATAACTGTGTTTGGAGGGAATTGTATTGCTCCCAACACCACTGACAATATAACTGTGTTTGGAGGGAATTGTATTGCTCCCAACACCACTGACAATATAACTGTGTTTGGAGGGAATTGTATTGCTCCCAACACCACTGACAATCTAACTGTGTTTGGAGGGAATTGTATTGCTCCCAACACCACTGACAATCTAACTGTGTTTGGAGGGAATTGTATTGCTCCCAACACCACTGACAATCTAACTGTGTTTGGAGGGAATTGTATTGCTCCCAACACCACTGACAATTTAACTGTGTTTGGAGGGAATTGTATTGCTCCCAACACCACTGACAATATAACTGTGTTTGGAGGGTATTGTATTGCTCCCAACACCACTGACAATCTAACTGTGTTTGGAGGGAATTGTATTGCTCCCAACACCACTGACAATATAACTGTGTTTGGAGGGAATTGTATTGCTCCCAACACCACTGACAATATAACTGTGTTTGGAGGGAATTGTATTGCTCCCAACACCACTGACAATATAACTGTGTTTGGAGGGAATTGTATTGCTCCCAACACCACTGACAATATAACTGTGTTTGGAGGGTATTGTATTGCTCCCAACACCACTGACAATATAACTGTGTTTGGAGGGTATTGTATTGCTCCCAACACCACTGACAATATAACTGTGTTTGGAGGGAATTGTATTGCTCCCAACACCACTGACAATATAACTGTGTTTGGAGGGTATTGTATTGCTCCCAACACCACTGACAATATAACTGTTTTTGGAGGGAATTGTATTGCTCCCAACACCACTGACAATCTAACTGTGTTTGGAGGGAATTGTATTGCTCCCAACACCACTGACAATATAACTGTGTTTGGAGGGTATTGTATTGCTCCCAACACCACTGACAATCTAACTGTGTTTGGAGGGAATTGTATTGCTCCCAACACCACTGACAATATAACTGTGTTTGGAGGGTATTGTATTGCTCCCAACACCACTGACAATATAACTGTGTTTGGAGGGTATTGTATTGCTCCCAACACCACTGACAATATAACTGTGTTTGGAGGGAATTGTATTGCTCCCAACACCACTGACAATCTAATTGTGTTTGGAGGGAATTTTATTGCTCCCAACACCACTGACAATATAACTGTGTTTGGAGGGAATTGTATTGCTCCCAACACCACTGACAATATAACTGTGTTTGGAGGGAATTGTATTGCTCCCAACACCACTGACAATCTAACTGTGTTTGGAGGGAATTGTATTGCTCCCAACACCACTGACAATATAACTGTGTTTGGAGGGAATTGTATTGCTCCCAACACCACTGACAATATAACTGTGTTTGGAGGGAATTGTATTGCTCCCAACACCACTGACAATATAACTGTGTTTGGAGGGAATTGTATTGCTCCCAACACCACTGACAATATAACTGTGTTTGGAGGGAATTGTATTGCTCCCAACACCACTGACAATATAACTGTGTTTGGATGGAATTGTATTGCTCCCAACACCACTGACAATATAACTGTGTTTGGAGGGAATTGTATTGCTCCCAACACCACTGACAATCTAACTGTGTTTGGAGGGAATTGTATTGCTCCCAACACCACTGACAATCTAACTGTGTTTGGAGGGAATTGTATTGCTCCCAACACCACTGACAATCTAACTGTGTTTGGAGGGAATTGTATTGCTCCCAACACCACTGACAATTTAACTGTGTTTGGAGGGAATTGTATTGCTCCCAACACCACTGACAATCTAACTGTGTTTGGAGGGAATTGTATTGCTCCCAACACCACTGACAATCTAACTGTGTTTGGAGGGAATTGTATTGCTCCCAACACCACTGACAATCTAACTGTGTTTGGAGGGAATTGTATTGCTCCCAACACCACTGACAATCTAACTGTGTTTGGAGGGAATTGTATTGCTCCCAACACCACTGACAATCTAACTGTGTTTGGAGGGAATTGTATTGCTCCCAACACCACTGACAATATAACTGTGTTTGGAGGGTATTTTATTGCTCCCAACACCACTGACAATATAACTGTGTTTGGAGGGTATTTTATTGCTCCCAACACCACTGACAATATAACTGTGTTTGGAGGGTATTTTATTGCTCCCAACACCACTGACAATATAACTGTTTTTGAAAACCACTGCTTTTAAATGTTATAACTTTTGATGATGTCATCGGGTAGAACTTTTTAACTTTATACTTTTTTCAAAAAAATTTAGAAATCCACAATTTTATTTTATTTTATTTTTACGGCTGAATTAGACATTTAAATGTAATTTTTTAAATATAATTTTGCCTCCACAGCAACATGAACACCTGAATACTTTCACGTACAAACCAGAGGAGGCTGGTGGAGGAGCTATAGGAGGACAGGCTCAGTGTAAAGACTGGAATGGAATAAATGGAACAGTATCAAACACTTAATTTATTTATTCAATTTCAGCCATAAAAATTAACCCGTCTTCCTATAACTCTTCCCACCAGCCTTTCCTCTGAAATTTCTCTGCTCTGTTAAAAGAGAAGTTGAGAATTCCACATGTTGTTTCTGTTGTATTGACATGGATCTACATTAAACCACAGGTTCTGTTCTTGAGACTGATGAGGAAGCGTGGGGTGGTAAGGATTTTGCAACACTACTGTAGTTGGCACAAACTTGTGACTAAGTTAACTTCCTGTTTGCAATACTTGGGGGGAATTCAATGTTATCTTTCAGCCTTCCCAAAACCAAAGACAATCTCTGTACAGGATCTGAATTTATAACCGGCAACTTTCCTGCAATGTAGAGAATTTAAAACTTGTAGTGTATTTGAGATTAATATAAAAAGGTTTTTGAAGTTTGTAATATAGACTACTTCCTCTGCAATAGCATCAGAAAATATGGTATTTCCTCAAATGAAATTGTAAATAACTTTGTAGCCTACGCAGTTACAAAATGGCTGTAGAAACTGTGGCACAGATTTCTCTGTACAATTAGAAGATAAATGTGTTGATTTGAAGGAAAGACGGGCAGACTCTGGTAAGTCTAGGATAATTATTATGACATTAGTTCATCAAACATTCAATAGACAGAGTAGGCTGAGATATGATCCTTTATATTGCTGAACAACCTGATGGTCTCTGTAGGAAATGTTTTTAAATATCCTTTATATTGATGAACAACCTGATGGTCTCTGTAGGAAATGTTTTTAAATATCCTTTATATTGATGAACAACCTGATGGTCTCTGTAGGAAATGTTTTTAAATATCCTTTATATTGATGAGCAACCTGATGGTCTCTGTAGGAAATGTTTTTAAATATCCTTTATATTGATGAACAACCTGATGGTCTCTGTAGGAAATGTTTTTAAATATCCTTTATATTGCTGAATGATCTGATGGTCTCTGTAGGAAATGTTTTAAATATCCTTTATGTTGATGAACAACCTGATGGTCTCTGTAGGAAATGTTTTTAAATATCCTTTATATTGCTGAATGATCTGATGGTCTCTGTAGGAAATGTTTTAAATATCCTTTATGTTGATGAACAACCTGATGGTCTCTGTAGGAAATGTTTAGGAAATATCGCTACATGCTCAGTTATTTAGAATGAAACTGATTTGAAGGTGATGAGTCCTGCTACTGGTAGTCCATGTGAACTCTGTCAGGACCACTTGTGGATCGCGGCAGGGGTCCAGGTGGGTGGCAGGATGACAATGCCAACAACAAAAAAATCAGTATAAAATTAAATGACTAAAACTAAATAGAAAGTATGTATTAAAAATAAATAGAAAATGTTCAATCAACTGTTCACCGTTCAACACAACTCAAAAAACACCTCAGTTGGTGGGTCACGTTTGGGAAGCCCTGCCTTAACAAACAGTGTTATTATTATTGACACTAAACATGGAGATGAGGTGACAAATATCAGTCACAACTACATGTTCATGTGATGCATTAAATCACCTGACTGTTTGGATGTGTCTGTTAGTAAATGTTTTATTTCTAAGAGATAATTAATAAATAAGAACAATTGACATTCAAGAATTAGTTGTCACTGTGTTAACCACAACCAACATGTTGGATCTCTGTTTAGTTGTCACTGTGTTAACCACAACCAACATGCTGGATCTCTGTTTAGTTGTCACTGTGTTAACCACAACCAACATGTTGGATCTCTGTTTAGTTGTCACTGTGTTAACCACAACCAACATGCTGGATCTCTGTTTAGTTGTCACTGTGTTAACCACAACCAACATGCTGGATCTCTGTTTAGTTGTCACTGTGTTAACCTCAACCAACATGCTGGATCTCTGTTTAGTTGTCACTGTGTTAACCACAACCAACATGCTGGATCTCTGTTTAGTTGTCACTGTGTTAACCACAACCAACATGCTGGATCTCTGTTTAGTTGTCACTGTGTTAACCTCAACCAACATGCTGGATCTCTGTTTAGTTATCACTGTGTTAACCACAACCAACATGCTGGATCTCTGTTTAGTTGTCACTGTGTTAACCACAACCAACATGTTGGATCTCTGTTTAGTTGTCACTGTGTTAACCACAACCAACATGCTGGATCTCTGTTTAGTTGTCACTGTGTTAACCAACATGTTGGATCTCTGTTTAGTTGTCACTGTGTTAACCACAACCAACATGCTGGATCTCTGTTTAGTTGTCACTGTGTTAACCACAACCAACATGCTGGATCTCTGTTTAGTTGTCACTGTGTTAACCACAACCAACATGCTGGATCTCTGTTTAGGGGTCAGTGCTCTAAAATGAGTCTCTCTGGGGAGAGAGAGGAGGGGGGTCCTGCCTCTAAAATGAGTCTCTCTGGGGAGAGAGAGGAGGGGGGTCCTGCCTCTAAAATGAGACTCTCTGGGGAACATGACACCAAAGCTAAGAGGTGAGATGACAATTTTTAAAATAATTATTAACAGTTTATTTCCAAAATGCATCACATTTGTTTTTTCATCAGAAATGGTTGCTTATGGGTACCTTCAATATTACTGTTCTCAGATTTAGTTAATAGATTTTAGATGGGTATATCTTTATTAAATTATTATTACTGTCCTCTTTTTTCAAGATGTGGCTGATTTAAACAGCCAGAATACATTTTTGAAATAAGATGATTTATTTTTTTCATTCGTTGACATCGAATTGAGCGAATGATGCGCAGGTTCACTGAGTTGCAAACCAAATGGACAGGTCTAGCTCATTGATTTGTAGATCTGACGCAGTTGCTACCTCAGATTATGAGCCTAGCAGGTGTCGTGAATGAGTTATGTAGTACCCACAGAAGGCCACAGGGAGGAGCAAGAGAGCTATAAACCCATACTCTTTTTTGCCTTAAAAACCCTAAACCAAACAATCAATCAAATGTATTTATAAAGCCCTTTTTACATCAGCAGATGTCACAAAGTGCTATACAGAAACTTTAACCCTTCATAATACCTATTTTGTCCTTAACCCTAATTCTAGGGTAGGGTAGCCTAGAACACTTTTAGAAACTGTTTTAGTAATAATATTATGTTAGTAAATACAATTATAGTACTAAATAGCATTTTGATTATTTTGTTAATCAAAACCTGTCTAAGCATTTTGCTTTTATTGTTTTGTTATTTTATGATATTTATTATTGCAAGGCAGAACACTTGATAAACAAGACACATTAGTTTTATTTTTCAAATGTGGTTTGAACTGGGTGACCTGGTAACCTCTATGTGAAAGTCCAGCAACTGGAATGGGATAGGAGGGGCAGGTTTGAGATCTAAGGAATTATTGAGAAAAATACACTTTATTCTAAGCTCCCTCCCCAATGTCTGTACGTGAATTAATACCTTTTAATTGCTAAATATTTCCAATAGATGGCAGCATAAGACCACGAAGCATCAGTTAGAGGCTACAAGTAGCAATATGATTGACATAAAATAAGATGCAACCAAACACTATATGTCCCATGATTTTCTAAAATGGTCACTCATTACTTTAGTTAGCTATATATCTCATATTAGGGCTGTGTTGCTTTTGGGAGAGCAAAATATAGTGATTATAGCAGGTATTGAACCCCGGGTAAATAATCACTATTCAGAGCCTCAACCTCAGTAAACATTCATTATAAAAACATCTTAATATCTCATATTGTGACTTAACAACCTCAGAATATAAAAGACAAGAGTGCGTCTTCCAGCCCACCAATAAATTACATAATTCAACCCTCCCGGTTAGTAAATGTACCTCAACATGCCCTTCGCTTTCACATAAGAACAGGTAATAATAAACATGAATCATCATTATATTACTTCACAGTAATCTGTTAAATGCATTTTCAGACCTTCCTCTTGCGTTAGCAGTGTGGAAAGGGACAGAAAGAAGCACACAGGAGTTTTCCTGTGAGGGAGTGGTGGTGTATCCAGGGAGAAAACTAAACTAATCTTCTGAAATGTCATTTGTGGTCTTATGCTGCCATCTATTGGAATTATGTAGCAACTGCAGTAGTACTGAATAATATGTAATTCCTTACTAAAGTAGTAATTACTCAGAATTGTAAAATATACAATATTTTAGATAATTTTATTACTTACAACCATAAAATAACCACTTATAGCATAACAAACAATTAAACTGACATAAACCAAAAACACCATACGTTTCGTTTATTTAGTTAATTACCAAATTGAGCCGATCGGTCACATTTTAGAGTGAGGCAGATATGTCCATTTTGCAAAAAAAACATGATTTTTGTTTCTCTGAAATTAAACCATCAAGTGATAGATTTTAAACAAATCCCTGTCTGTGAGAGGTGTAATGTTTGTCTCTGTTGTGTTGAAGCCCAATCAAGCAGGAGAGACCAGCCTCCCCTGTACCCAGCTGTGTGTCCATGAAGAGTGACAAGTCTATGATGGAACCTATGAACTTTAGAGAGGGAGACTTTTCTACTGAACAAAGGTAAGAAGAACTCATGGGTCATGGTCAGTGAGTTAAACAACACTGTCTCTAGTCATTTCTCCTGTCCCATTTTCCCATTTATTTTGTTGTTTTCATAATCCATAAGGTCATTATTTTGTCCATTTTCATAGTCCTAAAACAATATTAAACAAACATAACATTCCCTCCCTGTGTATGTGTGTGTGTGTGTGTGTGTGTGTGTGTGTGTGTGTGTGTGTGTGTGTGTGTGTGTGTGTGTGTGTGTGTGTGTGTGTACTCCCTGGATGAGGAGATGTAATCTCTATCCTGAATGCCTAGTCACTTTTACCCCTACCTACATGTACATATTACCTCAATTACCTCAACTACCTGGTACCCCTGCACATTGACTCAGTACTGGTACTCCTTATAGTCTCATTATTACCTCAACTACCTGGTACCCCTGCACATTGACTCAGTACTGGTACTCCTTATAGTCTCATTATTACCTCAACTACCTGGTACCCCTGCACATTGACTCAGTACTGGTACTCCTTATAGTCTCATTATTACCTCAACTACCTGGTACCCTGCACATTGACTCAGTACTGGTTCTCCTTATAGTCTCATTATTACCTCAACTACCTGGTACCCCTGCACATTGACTCAGTACTGGTTCTCCTTATAGCTTCATTATTACCTCAACTACCTGGTACCCCTGCACATTGACTCAGTACTGGTTCTCCTTATAGTCTCATTATTACCTCAACTACCTGGTACCCTTGCACATTGACTCAGTACTGGTACTCCTTATAGTCTCATTATTACCTCAACTACCTGGTACCCCTGCACATTGACTCAGTACTTATACTCCTTATAGCCTCATTATTGTTATTTTATTGTGTGTTTTTTTTTACAAGGTACAAGGACAAGGTAGCACGTCCGGTTAACAGGTCAGGGTTCCACAACCTCAGGAAGACCAGCAGAAACTGGATCAGCAGCACGACAAGGTATCACGTCTGGTGGATCATGTATCAATACTGATAGGATAGAAAGAAAGGGAGCGCTGCTCTCAGATCAGTTTTCTACATTCAAATGTTTCCTTAATTAGAAACATCATTTGACTTGTTTTGACGAACTTTACCGGTACTATTAGGATGTATTGGTCTGCATGTTTCGACGAACTTTACCGGTACTATTAGGATGTATTGGTCTGCATGTTTTGACGAACTTTACCGGTACTATTAGGATGTATTGTTCTGCATTTTTTGACGATCTTTACCGGTACTATTAGGATGTATTGTTCTGCATGTTTTGACGAACTTACCGGTACTATTAGGATGTATTGTTCTGCATGTTTTGACGAACTTTACCGGTACTATTAGGATGTATTGGTCTGCATGTTTTGACGAACTTTACCGGTACTATTAGGATGTATTGGTCTGCATGTTTTGACGAATTTTACCGGTACTATTAGGATGTATTGGTCTGCATGTTTTGACGAACTTTACCGGTACTATTAGGATGTATTGGTCTGCATGTTTTGACAAACTTTACCGGTACTATTAGGATGTATTGGTCTGCATGTTTTGACGAACTTTACCGGTACTATTAGGATGTATTGGTTTGCATGTTTTGACGAACTTTACCGGTACTATTAGGATATATTGGTCTGCATGTTTTGACGAACTTTACCGGTACTATTAGGATGTATTGGTCTGCATGTTTTGACGAACTTTACCGGTACTATTAGGATGTATTGGTCTGCATGTTTTGAACGCCATTGAGCCAGTGGATTACTGAACAGAACGCGCCAACAAAACAGAGTTTTGGGGATTTAAAGAAGGACTTTATCGAACAAAACGACCATTTATTGTGTTCCTGGCACCCCTTGGATTGCCAACAGAGGAAGATCTTCAAAGGTAAGTCATTTATTTTATCACTATTTTTGAGTTTTATGACACTTGTGCAGGTTATGAATTTATGCTAATGCAGAAAGTTGGTGAGGCGCTGTCCTCAGACGATCAAATGCTTTTACCATAAAGCCTATTGTAAATCGCACAAAGCGGTTCGATTACCAAGATTCTAAGCTAAAAAATCATGTATGACACTTGTATTTTCATGAATGTTTAATATTAAGAATTTTGTGTTTTGAATTTGGCGCTCTGCAATTTCACCGGATGTTGTCGAGGTGGTTCGCTATTAACTTCATAAGGCTAGGGGGCAATATCCTGAATTTCGGAGAGACTGGCGTGCCCAAAGTAAACTGCCTGTTACTCAGGCCCAAAAGCTAGGATATGCATATAATTGGTAGATAAAACTGTTAAAATAATGTCTGTGAGTATAACGGAACTGATATGGCAGGTGAAAACCCGAGGAAAATCCATCCAGGAAATGGGATTTTTTGATGTGTCAATGTTTTTCATTGACTTGTTATTAAAAATAGTGGGATTTAGCTCCCAGATTTCAGTTCATATGGCTTCCACTAGATGTCAACAGCCTTTATACATGGTTTCAGACTTGTTTTTTGAAAAAACATACAAAAATAACCGCAAGATCCACTCCAATTTGCACACCGCCCTAACAGATCCACAGATGATGCAATCTCTATTGCACTCCACACTGCCCTTTCCCACCTGGACAAAAGGAACACCTATGTGAGAATGCTATTCACTGACTACAGATCAGCGTTCAACACCATAGTGCACCATAGAGCATCCTGACTGGTTGCATCACTGCCTGGTATGGCAGCAGCTCGGCCTCCGACCGCAAGGCACTACAGAGGGTAATGTGTACAGTCCAGTACATCACTGGGGCCAAGCTTCCTGCCATCCAGGACCTCTATACCAGGCGGTGTCAGAGGAAGGCCCTAAAAATTGTCGAAGACTCCAGCCACCCTAGTCATAGACTGTTCTCTCTGCTATTGCACGGCAAGCGGTACCGGAGTGCCAAGTCTAGGTCCAAGAGGCTTCTAAACAGCTTCTACCCCCAAGCCATAAGACTCTAATCAAATGGCTACCCAGACTATTTGCATTGCACCCCCCCCCCCCCATTTACACCACTGCTACTCTCTGTTGTTATCATCTAATCACTTTAATAACTGTACCTACATGTACATATTACCTCAACTAACCGGTGCCCCCACACATTGACTCTGTACCGGTACCCGCCTGTATATAGTCTCCACATTGACTCTGTACCGGTACCCACCTGTATATAGCCTCCACATTGACTCTGTACCCGCCTGTATATAGTCTCCACATTGACTCTGTACCGGTACCCCTTGTATATAGCCTCCACACTGACTATGTACCGGTACCCCTTGTATATAGCCTCCACACTGACTCTGTACCGGTACCCACCTGTATATAGCCTCCACATTGACTCTGTACCGGTACCCGCCTGTATATAGTCTCCACATTGACTCTGTACCGATGCCCCCTGTATATAGTCTCCACATTGACTCTGTACCGATGCCCCCTGTATATAGTCTCCACACTGACTCTGTACTGGTACCCACCTGTATATAGTCTCCACATTGACTCTGTACCGGTACCCCCTGTATATAGTCTCCACACTGACTCTGTACCGGTACCCCCTGTATATAGTCTCCACACTGACTCTGTACCGGTACCCCCTGTATATAGCCTCCACACTGACTCTGTACCGGTACCCCCTGTATATAGCCTCCACATTGACTCTGTACCGGTACCCCCTGTATATAGTCTCCACATTGACTCTGTACCGGTACCCCCTGTATATAGCCTCCACACTGACTCTGTACCGGTACCCACCTGTATATAGTCTCCACATTGACTCTGTACCGGTACCCACCTGTATATAGCCTCCACATTGACTCTGTACCGGTACCCCCTGTATATAGCCTCCACACTGACTCTGTACCGGTACCCACCTGTATATAGTCTCATTATTGTTATTTTACTGCTGTTCTTTAATTATTTGTTCCTTTTATTTCTTATTCTTAATTGTATTTTTTATTTACCTGCATTGTTTTAGGGGCTCGTAAGTAAGCATTTCACTGTAAGGTCTACACCTGTTGTATTCAGCGCATGTGACTAATACAACTAGATTTTATTTGATTGAATTATTGCAAGATATAACGGAATGCATATTTTTTTTGACCAATTCTGATGGCATCAAGTCCCTTGCCAATAATGTTGCCTACAACGTTGCATACAATGTTCATTTTCATCTAACACATATTACACCCTAGATGCCTTCAATTGCCCAATTTATAGCCACGCCCAATTTAGGATTATTTTTTAACAATGTGATGTTGCGCTCCAAAGGGACAACTTGAAATAACATGATGTAGATAATTAAATAATCAAAAGAAAAACGTGTTTATTATACACTCTTAGAAAAGAAGGTTCCTTATAGAACCAAAAAGGCTTCTATCACTTCCTTAATATATGGAACCACTAAAAGTTATATATATTTTTGGTTCAGTGAAGAAGATTCTCTAGAGTTCTGATCAACAAAAGGTGAATGTTTTGAGGATGTAAACCTAGCAGCTTTCCAGTGGTCAGATCAATTCCTTCCGTTTTTTCCAGCGCCCGGCCCAGGATTTGAACCTGCCACCTTTCGGCCACAGCTCCAACTCCTTAGCCACTGGGCGAAAACCTGAGTTAATCTTCAGAAATAAGCATGAGTTAATTTGCCAAAATGAAGACAAAATGCTATGCAGACATACATGGTATCGCTTGTTATACATAATTATTATACATAAATCATTGTCAAAAGCACAACACACACTGTTGCATGTAGGTCTATATTATTTATAGATTGATCATATAGAAATATAAAACATTATTTTTAACTACTACAAAGCAATTACAAGTGGCGCAGGAACCACTGACTCACTGCATTATTCTATAGTATTATCAAGACACCTGCTGTTAACTCTTAACTACTTAGGACAGCTCACGATGTGTCCTAAATATCTGCCGACTAGGTGGGACTAGAGACTTCATGCATAGCTTTAATTTATACCCATAAGTGTAAAATGTCTTTATTCTCAGCACTTATACGACCAATTTTCTACTCTGAGACACTTTGGCGGTATGGGTCCAGATCTCAAAACATTGTTATAAAAAACGTTGAATGTTTGTTTAACATAGTAATAAAAAATTAATATTACTAATGTAACCCGCTGTAAAGACTGGGTTTAGTTGATTGTGTTGCACTGCTCATGTCCGCGTTCCCGTACAGATCTGTCCGCGTCCACGTACGGTGTGGCGCCAAGCATATTGTCCGGTTACGCGCAGAGTTGGCTGAGGTGATCTTGGGGAATAACGACGGAGTTCACTACAGTGTTGAGACACCGAAGTTCAGTGGTCAATTTGCTTTTTTTCTTTACGGTCAGGGACAGTATGAGTGTAGCCAGATCCTTTTCACTCTCTATCCTTGTTTCATTTTGTGGTTCACCGGATTCGTCATTTTCATCGAGACAAGGTACAGAACGACCAGCTAGCTAGTCGGTACAGCTCGGTAAGCTAGCTAGCTACTATACCAGCAGCATCCTAGTTAACTTAGCTAACAATACATAATTCTCTCGTTGACGGATGCTGGCTACCTCTGTCCAGTTCTCCTCTCTTCACTAGATGGACGGTAACTTTAGTGTTTAACCCCTCTGTGTCCAAGGACCAATCTTTTGAATATTATTTTCAGGGCGCCTCAATAGCAGGTATTGAACACCGGGTAAATAATCACTAGTCAGAGCCTCAACCTCAGTAAACATTCATTATAAAAATCATCTTAATATCTGATATTGTGAGTAAACAACCTCGGAATAGAAAAGACAAGAGTGCGTCTTCCAGCCCACCAATAGATTACATCATTCAACCCTCCCGGTTAGTAAATTTAACTCAACATTCCCCCGGAGAAGGCAGAGTAACGACACCAGCCTTTTAGCGGGGCTGACTACAACGCTCGCGTCGCTAAATGAATTTCGTTATTAGAAATGACACACTGCTCGCGCATGCCAACGAGCGTCTAGAAGTCAGTTCTATTTGTGACGCAGTTCGGGCTGGTTTATAGAATCAGGTACCCACGTGCCATCTCCTCATTGGTTTATAGAAGCAGGTACCCACGTGCCATCTCCTCATTGGTTTATAGAAGCAGGTACCCACATGCCATCTCCTCATTGGTTTATAGAAGCAGGTACCCACGTGCCATCTCCTCATTGGTTTATAGAAGCAGGTACCCACGTGCCATCTCCTCATTTAGCAAAAAAATATAAACATAACTTCTTTAATAAACAATAAAAGCTAATTTACGAACATTTCTGAAAATGGATATAAAGCTTTTAGGAATGAAACTGTTCTTATGTTTCCCCATCAGAGCTCAGAGTAGATGAGAGATGTAATGTTTGTCTCTGTTGTGTTGAAGTCCAATCAAGCAGGAGAGACCAGCCTCCCCTGTACCCAGCTGTGTGTCCATGAAGAGTGACTAATCTATGTATCGTCCTATACTGTTTAGAGAGGGAGACTTTTCTACTGAACAAAGGTAAGAAGAACTCATGGGTCATGGTCAGTGAGTTAAACAACACTGTCTCTAGTCATTTCTCCTCTCCCATTTTCCCATTTATTTTTGTTGTTTTCATAATCCATAGGCTAATCATTTTGTCCATTTTCATAGTCCTAAAACAAGATTAAACAAACACAACATTCCCTCTGTGTGTGTGTGTGTGTGTGTGTGTGTGTGTGTGTGTGTGTGTGTGTGTGTGTGTGTGTGTGTGTGTGTGTGTGTGTGTGTGTGTGTGTGTGTGTACTCTCTGGATGAGGAGATGTAATCTCATGTTTTGTCCACAGAAACCAACAGGAGAGATCAGAGTCAGAGATTCTCAGTGGTCAGTCTTCCCAGAGTCATCAAACAGACCTGGCCTCCATATTCAGTGTATGTGGTCCTGTTATGTACATTTGTTTTTGTTTACCTCAAGTAAAGTTGATCTGTCAATCATTCATTAATGTGTTAATGAGAAAGCATTAATATTGCTAATTTTAACTTATTTACTTTACTTATTTCAGATGCTTGAAGAGAATATTGTGACATTTGTGAAGAACGAGCTGAAGATGTTCAAGAGGATTCTTAGTCCAGAACTCCCAGAAGGCTTTGAGAGTCAGAAGCAGGAAGTGGTGGATGCTGAAGATGAGAAGCAGGAGAGCAGTGCCAGAGAGGGGGCTCTGAAGATCACACTGCACGTCCTGAGGAAAATGAACCAGAAGGAGCTTGCTGACACACTGGAGAAATGTAAGATCTGTCTGCCTCATGTTGAATGGTGTTTTATAACATTTAAAAGCTGTAGCTAAAGTACAGCTAAAGTAGCTGTGTAACTCAATGATATTGTAGCAACACATACAGAGAGAATAATATTTAAATAAAAAATAATAATAATAAAATAATAAATTTAGAGAGAGAGAGAACATTAATAATACCATCAATAATATCAATAATAATATAATCAGTCACACCAGTCTGTAATGCATTATGAAAATATTTACACATTTACATTAAGAGAATAAATTATTATAATGTAAAACTTTATAAAAGTCCTACAATACTGTAGGCATTAAAACAGACGTAATATTAATATCCTCTGTTATTTCTTCATTCAGATGAGCTTGCTGTGATTTGCCAACGTGAACTCAAATCTAATCTAAAGAAGAAGTTTCAATGTGTATTTGAGGGGATCGCTAAACAAGGAAACCCAACACTTCTCAATAAGATCTACACAGAGCTCTACATCACAGAGGGTGGAACAGGAGAGGTCAATAATGAACATGAGCTGAGACAGATTGAGACAACAACCAGGAAACAAGCAAGACCAGAGACTGCAATCAAATGTAACGACATCTTCAAACCCTTAACTGGACAAGACAAACCTATCAGAACTGTGCTGACAAAGGGAGTCGCTGGCATTGGAAAAACAGTCTCTGTGCAGAAGTTCATTCTGGACTGGGCTGAAGAAAAAGCAAATCAGGATGTCCAATTTGTATTTTCATTCCCTTTCCGGGAGCTGAATTTGATGAAAGAGGACAAACACACTTTCATTGAACTTCTCAATCACTTCTCAATGGAAACCAAACAATCAAGAATCTCCAACTTCGACAAGTACAAAGTTCTGTTCATCTTTGATGGTCTGGATGAGTGCCGACTGCCCCTAGACTTCCAGAAGAACAAGATCTGTTGTGACGTCACAGAGTCAACCTCAGTGGATGTTCTGCTGACAAATCTCATCAAGGGAAATCTGCTTCCCTCTGCTCTCCTCTGGATAACTACCCGACCTGCAGCAGCCAATAAGATCCCTTCAGGGTGTGTTGACCAGGTGACAGAGGTACGAGGGTTCAGTGACCCACAGAAGGAGGAGTACTTCAGGAAGAGATTCAGTGATGAGGACATGGCCAGCAGAATCATCTCACACATAAAGACATCAAGGAGCCTCCACATCATGTGCCACATTCCAGTCTTCTGTTGGATTTCTGCAACAGTCCTTGAACACATGCTGAAACATAAGAGAGAAGAGATGCCCAAGACTCTGACTGAGATGTACACACACCTTGTGGAGTTTCATACCAAACAGAAGAATGAAAAGTATCTTGGGAAAGAAGAGACAGGTCCACACTGGAATAAAGAGAGCATTCTGTCACTGGGAAAACTGGCTTTTCAACAGCTTGTGAATGGCAATCTGATTTTCTATGAAGAAGACCTGAAAGAGGCTGGCATTGATGTCAGTGAAGCCTCAGTGTACTCAGGATTGTGCACACAGCTCTTTAAAGAGGAATGTGTGCTGTACCAGGACAAGGTGTACTGCTTTGTTCATCTGAGCATTCAGGAGTTTCTGGCTGCTGTATATGTGTTCCTCTCATTCAACAACAACAAAGAGAATCTAATGGCCGAACCGCAATCAACGTCCAGGAACCTTTCTGCGCTGTTCAGAGACAAGTCTAAAGTTACTGTCTACAAGAGTGCTGTGGATAAAGCCTTACAAAGTGAGACGGGAAACCTGGACCTTTTCCTCCGCTTCCTTCTGGGCCTCTCACTGGAGTCCAATCAGAAGCACTTACAAGGTCTACTGACAAAGACAAGAAGCAGCTCACAAACCCATGAAGAAACAGTCAATTACATCAAGGAGAAGATCAGGGAGAATACCTCTCCAGAGAGGATCATCAATCTGTTCCACTGTCTGAATGAACTGAATGACCATTCTCTAGTGGAGGAGATCCAAAGCTTCCTGAACTCAGGAAGTCTCTCAAAACCCAACCTGTCACCTGCTCAGTGGTCAGCTCTGGTCTTTGTGTTGCTGACTTCAGAAAAGGAGCAGGATGTATTTGACCTGAAGAAATACTCCAGATCAGAGGAAGGTCTTCTGAGGCTGCTGCCAGTGGTCAAAGCCTCCAGAGCTGCTCTGTGAGTAAATAAAATGACATATAAGAACTAATCATCAGGAAGAAATATTCAGTTTAGAGAAACATATGCATGATAATATGTGTATAATATTATATTGAAAAACATATTGAATAAATGCATTGATGTTCACATTAGTATAACATTTTGACCATACAATTCTAGGAGATGGAAGATTAATCTTTATGTTGTTTGAGAGAATAAACCAAATACATCTGCCATTATACTTCTACACTACTCGTTAAAGTAACAGTGTGTTTGTGAAGTCATGATGATCTCTTTGTCAGGCTGTCAGGCTGTGGAGTCACAGAGGAAGGCTGTGATTCTCTGGTCTCAGCTCTGATGTCAAACCCCTCACACCTGAGAGAGCTGGACCTGAGTAACAATGACCTGAAGGATTCAGGAGTGAAGCTGCTCTCTGCTGGACTGGGGAATCCCCACTGTAAACTGGAGACTCTGAGGTCAGTATTCCTGTAGTTGGTCAACAAGTGATAACTGTTCACCAGATCCACATGTGTTTACCGGGCACACACAGTCCACACCATATGTGTTTGGACAGTGAAGCTTACAGTTTTAAATTTGGTGCTATGCTCCAGCATTTTGGATTTGAGATAGAATGTTTCATATTAAGTGACAGTACAGAATGTCACCTTTTATTTGAGGTTAAAGGTGAGAGGTTAGCATGTTTTGTTGTAGCCTCTGTTATTGGTAATGGTGAGAGGTTAGCATGTTTTGTTGTAGCCTCTGTTATTGGTAATGGTGAGAGGTTAGTATGTTTTGTTGTATCCTCTGTTATTGGTAATGGTGAGATGTTAGCATGTTTTGTTGTAGCCTCTGTTATTGGTAATGGTGAGAGGTTAGCATGTTTTGTTGTAGCCTCTGTTATTGGTAATGGTGAGAGGTTAGCATGTTTTGTTGTAGCCTCTGTTATTGGTAATGGTGAGAGGTTAGCATGTTTTGTTGTAGCCTCTGTTATTGGTAATGGTGAGAGGTTAGTATGTTTTGTTGTATCCTCTGTTATTGGTAATGGTGAGAGGTTAGCATGTTTTGTTGTAGCCTCTGTTATTGGTAATGGTGAGGGGTTAGTATGTTTTGTTGTAGCCTCTTATTGGCAATTGTGAGAGGTTAGCATGTTTTGTTGTAGCCTCTGTTATTGGTAATGGTGAGAGGTTAGCATGTTTTGTTGTAGCCTCTGTTATTGGTAATGGTGAGAGGTTAGTATGTTTTGTTGTAGTCTGTTATTGGTAATGGTGAGAGGTTAGCATGTTTTGTTGTAGCCTCTGTTATTGGTAATGGTGAGAGGTTAGCATGTTTTGTTGTAGCCTCTGTTATTGGTAATGGTGAGAGGTTAGCATGTTTTGTTGTAGCCTCTGTTATTGGTAATGGTGAGAGGTTAGCATGTTTTGTTGTAGCCTCTGTTATTGGTAATGGTGAGAGGTTAGCATGTTTTGTGATAGCCTCTGTTATTGGTAATGGTGAGAGGTTAGCATGTTTTGTTGTAGCCTCTGTTATTGGTAATGGTGAGAGGTTAGCATGTTTTGTTGTAGCGTCTGTTATTGGTAATGGTGAGAGGTTAGCATGTTTTGTTGTAGTCTCTGTTATTGGTAATGGTGAGAGGTTAGTATGTTTTGTTGTAGCCTCTGTTATTGGTAATGGTGAGAGGTTAGCATGTTTTGTTGTAGCCTCTGTTATTGGTAATGGTGAGAGGTTAGTATGTTTTGTTGTATCCTCTGTTATTGGTAATGGTGAGATGTTAGCATGTTTTGTTGTAGCCTCTGTTATTGGTAATGGTGAGAGGTTAGCATGTTTTGTTGTAGCCTCTGTTATTGGTAATGGTGAGAGGTTAGCATGTTTTGTTGTAGCCTCTGTTATTGGTAATGGTGAGAGGTTAGCATGTTTTGTTGTAGCCTCTGTTATTGGTAATGGTGAGAGGTTAGTATGTTTTGTTGTATCCTCTGTTATTGGTAATGGTGAGATGTTAGCATGTTTTGTTGTAGCCTCTGTTATTGGTAATGGTGAGAGGTTAGCATGTTTTGTTGTAGCCTCTGTTATTGGTAATGGTGAGAGGTTAGCATGTTTTGTTGTAGCCTCTGTTATTGGTAATGGTGAGAGGTTAGCATGTTTTGTTGTAGCCTCTGTTATTGGTAATGGTGAGAGGTTAGTATGTTTTGTTGTATCCTCTGTTATTGGTAATGGTGAGATGTTAGCATGTTTTGTTGTAGCCTCTGTTATTGGTAATGGTGAGAGGTTAGCATGTTTTGTTGTAGCCTCTGTTATTGGTAATTGTGAGAGGTTAGCATGTTTTGTTGTAGCCTCTGTTATTGGTAATGGTGATAGGTTAGTATGTTTTGTTGTAGCCTCTGTTATTGGTAATCGTTAAAGGTTAGTATGTTTTGTTGTAGTCTGTTATTGGTAATGGTGAGAGGTTAGCATGTTTTGTTGTAGCCTCTGTTATTGGTAATGGTGAGAGGTTAGCATGTTTTGTTGTAGCCTCTGTTATTGGTAATGGTGAGAGGTTAGCATGTTTTGTTGTAGCCTCTGTTATTGGTAATGGTGAGAGGTTAGCATGTTTTGTTGTAGCCTCTGTTATTGGTAATGGTGAGAGGTTAGCATGTTTTGTTGTAGCCTCTGTTATTGGTAATGGTGAGAGGTTAGCATGTTTTGTTGTAGCCTCTGTTATTGGTAATGGTGAGAGGTTAGCATGTTTTGTTGTAGTCTCTGTTATTGGTAATGGTGAGAGGTTAGCATGTTTTGTTGTAGCCTCTGTTATTGGTAATGGTGAGAGGTTAGTATGTTTTGTTGTATCCTCTGTTATTGGTAATGGTGAGATGTTAGCATGTTTTGTTGTAGCCTCTGTTATTGGTAATGGTGAGAGGTTAGCATGTTTTGTTGTAGCCTCTGTTATTGGTAATGGTGAGAGGTTAGCATGTTTTGTTGTAGCCTCTGTTATTGGTAATGGTGAGAGGTTAGCATGTTTTGTTGTAGCCTCTGTTATTGGTAATGGTGAGAGGTTAGTATGTTTTGTTGTATCCTCTGTTATTGGTAATGGTGAGAGGTTAGCATGTTTTGTTGTAGCCTCTGTTATTGGTAATGGTGAGAGGTTAGCATGTTTTGTTGTAGCCTCTGTTATTGGTAATGGTGAGAGGTTAGCATGTTTTGTTGTAGCCTCTGTTATTGGTAATGGTGAGAGGTTAGCATGTTTTGTTGTAGCCTCTGTTATTGGTAATGGTGAGAGGTTAGTATGTTTTGTTGTATCCTCTGTTATTGGTAATGGTGAGATGTTAGCATGTTTTGTTGTAGCCTCTGTTATTGGTAATGGTGAGAGGTTAGCATGTTTTGTTGTAGCCTCTGTTATTGGTAATTGTGAGAGGTTAGCATGTTTTGTTGTAGCCTCTGTTATTGGTAATGGTGATAGGTTAGTATGTTTTGTTGTAGCCTCTGTTATTGGTAATCGTGAGAGGTTAGTATGTTTTGTTGTAGTCTGTTATTGGTAATGGTGAGAGGTTAGCATGTTTTGTTGTAGCCTCTGTTATTGGTAATGGTGAGAGGTTAGCATGTTTTGTTGTAGCCTCTGTTATTGGTAATGGTGAGAGGTTAGCATGTTTTGTTGTAGCCTCTGTTATTGGTAATGGTGAGAGGTTAGCATGTTTTGTTGTAGCCTCTGTTATTGGTAATGGTGAGAGGTTAGCATGTTTTGTTGTAGCCTCTGTTATTGGTAATGGTGAGAGGTTAGCATGTTTTGTTGTAGCCTCTGTTATTGGTAATGGTGAGAGGTTAGCATGTTTTGTTGTAGCCTCTGTTATTGGTAATGGTGAGAGGTTAGCATGTTTTGTTGTAGCGTCTGTTATTGGTAATGGTGAGAGGTTAGCATGTTTTGTTGTAGTCTCTGTTATTGGTAATGGTGAGAGGTTAGTATGTTTTGTTGTAGCCTCTGTTATTGGTAATGGTGAGAGGTTAGCATGTTTTGTTGTAGCCTCTGTTATTGGTAATGGTGAGAGGTTAGCATGTTTTGTTGTATCCTCTGTTATTGGTAATGGTGAGAGGTTAGCATGTTTTGTTGTAGTCTCTGTTATTGGTAATGGTGAGAGGTTAGCATGTTTTGTTGTAGCCTCTGTTATTGGTAATGGTGAGAGGTTAGCATGTTTTGTTGTACCGTAATTTCCGGACTATAAGCCGCTACTTTTTTCCCACGCTATGAACCTCGCGGTTTATACAATGACGTGGCTAATTTATTTATTTATTTATTTTTCTCACAAGATTCATGCCGCCAAAAAACTGAGCACCGTCACATAATGTGACGTAAATCGAGCGCGCTCAAACTTGCCATCATTCTGATTACGGTAGTCATTTTGTCACCCTCATCATGGCAAAGACACGGAGAAATGCAATAGATGCAGCTTTCAAGTTGAAGGCGATCGATCTGGCTGTTGGAAAAGGAAATGAAGCTGCTGCACGGGAGCTTGGCCTTAATGAGTCGATGATAAGACGTTGGAACTGTGCAGATCCGACTGAAAGCCAAAACAATCGCCACCGCAATGAAGTTTGACTTTCTTGGTAGGCTACTGTTTACTGCTATTTATTTTTTATTTTTGTTACAAGCCGTGTTTCGTTTAAAAGCCTATTTATTTTTGTTACAAGCCGTGTTTCGTTTAAAGGCTGTGTAAAGTTCATTTGTTTCAATGTACCGGTAGGCACCTGCGGCTTATAGACATGTGCGGTTTATTTATGTACAAAATACATATTTGTAAAAGAATTCAGTGGGTACGGCTTATATTCAGGTGCGCTTAATAGTCCAGCAATTACGGTAGTCTCTGTTATTGGTAATGGTGAGAGGTTAGCATGTTTTGTTGTAGTCTCTGTTATTGGTAATGGTGAGAGGTTAGCATGTTTTGTTGTAGTCTCTGTTATTGGTAATGGTGAGAGGTTAGCATGTTTTGTTGTAGCCTCTGTTATTGGTAATAGTGAGAGGTTAGCATGTTTTGTTGTAGTCTCTGTTATTGGTAATGGTGAGAGGTTAGCATGTTTTGTTGTAGCCTCTGTTATTGGTAATGGTGAGAGGTTAGTATGTTTTGTTGTATCCTCTGTTATTGGTAATGGTGAGAGGTTAGCATGTTTTGTTGTAGCCTCTGTTATTGGTAATGGTGAGAGGTTAGCATGTTTTGTTGTAGCCTCTGTTATTGGTAATGGTGAGAGGTTAGTATGTTTTGTTGTAGCGTCTGTTATTGGTAATGGTGAGAGGTTAGTATGTTTTGTTGTATCCTCTGTTATTGGTAATGGTGAGATGTTAGCATGTTTTGTTGTAGCCTCTGTTATTGGTAATGGTGAGAGGTTAGCATGTTTTGTTGTAGCCTCTGTTATTGGTAATTGTGAGAGGTTAGCATGTTTTGTTGTAGCCTCTGTTATTGGTAATGGTGATAGGTTAGTATGTTTTGTTGTAGCCTCTGTTATTGGTAATCGTGAGAGGTTAGTATGTTTTGTTGTAGTCTGTTATTGGTAATGGTGAGAGGTTAGCATGTTTTGTTGTAGCCTCTGTTATTGGTAATGGTGAGAGGTTAGCATGTTTTGTTGTAGCCTCTGTTATTGGTAATGGTGAGAGGTTAGCATGTTTTGTTGTAGCCTCTGTTATTGGTAATGGTGAGAGGTTAGCATGTTTTGTTGTAGCCTCTGTTATTGGTAATGGTGAGAGGTTAGCATGTTTTGTTGTAGCCTCTGTTATTGGTAATGGTGAGAGGTTAGCATGTTTTGTGATAGCCTCTGTTATTGGTAATGGTGAGAGGTTAGCATGTTTTGTTGTAGCCTCTGTTATTGGTAATGGTGAGAGGTTAGCATGTTTTGTTGTAGCGTCTGTTATTGGTAATGGTGAGAGGTTAGCATGTTTTGTTGTAGTCTCTGTTATTGGTAATGGTGAGAGGTTAGTATGTTTTGTTGTAGCCTCTGTTATTGGTAATGGTGAGAGGTTAGCATGTTTTGTTGTAGCCTCTGTTATTGGTAATGGTGAGAGGTTAGCATGTTTTGTTGTATCCTCTGTTATTGTTAATGGTGAGAGGTTAGCATGTTTTGTTGTAGCCTCTGTTATTGGTAATGGTGAGAGGTTAGCATGTTTTGTTGTAGCCTCTGTTATTGGTAATGGTGAGAGGTTAGCATGTTTTGTTGTAGCCTCTGTAACTTTCTCACTCATTATTATTCATGATTCATTCATGATTTTTCTTAATCATGGCATCATCAGGATTAATTTAGTAGTGTTTAGAAACATGTTATCTACTCACTTAGACAGAAAATTACTACACCATTTTAATATTGGGCAAAACATAACCCAAAACAAGTTTGAGTCACAAGCTTGATGTAGTCATTGCGTTCAAAGAATATGGGACCGAATACTATACTTTTGACTACTTTAATACACTATGAGTTAAGGAGGAGGATAAACAGCCAGGAAATGAGGGGAGGTGAGGAGACAGATAAACAGCCAGGAGAGGAGGGGAGGGGAGGGGACAGATAAACAGCCAGGAGAGGAGGGGAGGGGAGGAGACAGATACACAGCCAGGAGAGGAGGGGAGGGGAGGAGACAGATACACAGCCAGGAGAGGAGGGGAGGTGAGGAGACAGATACACAGCCAGGAGAGGAGAGGAGGGGAGGAGACAGATACACAGCCAGGAGAGGAGGGGAGGTGAGGAGACAGATACACAGCTAGGAGAGGAGGGGAGGTGAGGAGACAGATAAACAGCCAGGAGAGGAGAGGAGGTGAGGAGACAGATACACAGCCAGGAGAGGAGGGGAGGTGAGGAGACAGATAAACAGCCAGGAGAGGAGGGGAGGTGAGGAGACAGATAAACAGCCAGGAGAGGAGAGGAGGTGAGGAGACAGATACACAGCCAGGAGAGGAGGGGAGGTGAGGAGACAGATAAACAGCCAGGAGAGGAGGGGAGGTGAGGAGACAGATAAACAGCCAGGAGAGGAGGGGAGGTGAGGAGACAGATAAACAGCCAGGAGAGGAGAGGAGGTGAGGAGACAGATACACAGCCAGGAGAGGAGAGGAGGTGAGGAGACAGATACACAGCCAGGAGAGGAGAGGAGGTGAGGAGACAGATACACAGCCAGGAGAGGAGGGGAGGTGAGGAGACATTTTTAATGATACATCCATTTATGAGTAGATATGGCAGGTTTCAAGACACTGATGTATCTGAAAATGTTAAAAAAAATATACTGCCACTATTTTCACCATCAAAGAATAACAGTATGATTTGACTCTTTGCAGGCTGTCACGCTGTCTAGTCACAGAAGAAGGCTGTGCTTCTCTGGTCTCAGCTCTGAGGTCAAACCCCTCACACCTGAGAGAGCTGGACCTGAGCTACAATCACCCAGGAGACTCAGGAGTAAGACTGCTCTCTGCTGGACTGGAGGATCCACACTGCAGACTGGAGAAACTCAAGTATGTAGAGGGTTTATGTCAATGTTCATATCAGACATGTTGGACTTATCAGGCTAGTTAAGACAAACATTCTGACCACCACTTGGACAAAGTTATGTGTTACTGTGTGTGTGTGTGTGTCCAGTGACAATCTCTCAATGACATACAAACACTGGACACACACACACTGGACACACGCACACACAAACACACACACACAGACTGGATATACACACACCATTTGCTTGAAGTTAAATGCATTGTGTGTGTGTGTGTGTGTGTGTGTGTGTGTGTGTGTGTGTGTGTGTGTGTGTGTGTGTGTGTGTGTGTGTGTGTGTGTGTGTGTGTGTGTGTGTGTGTGTGTGTGTGTGTGTGAGTTCCTCAAAGACTGTCTGTTCTTCTGCTTACCGCTACAGTGTGGAACATGGTGGAGAGAACAGAATGAAACCTGGGCTTAGAAAATGTGAGTGTTGACTGCTGTGAAGAATATGACTAAGAATAAGTCTTAATTCAAGTTAAGTCAAAGTCAAAGACCACCATCATTACTTACTTGGTCATATTAAATATCAGCTGTAGTTCTACAGAAGCAGAAATCAGGGACACCAACGTTTACAAAGAGTTGCTTTGACAGTGTGTGTGTGTGTGTGTGTGTGTGTGTGTGTGTGTGTGTGTGTGTGTGTGTGTGTGTGTGTGTGTGTGTGTGTGTGTGTGTGTGTGTGTGTCTTTGTTTGTGTGTGATTAATGAGAATAAGTGTGTTTTATATTACCATACAGTATAACATATGATCATTCAACAAGTCTCAAGTTACCTTAACTTCTCCTTTTGATACCTAGAAACATCTACATTAAATGAATTAGTGAAAAGTGAGTTAACATTCTAATGTGAATGATGATGATTTCTAATATTGTGTCTGGTTTCATCCATCAGATGTCTGTGATCTCACACTGGACCCAAACACAGTAAACAGACTCCTCTCTCTGTCTGAGGAGAACAGACAGGTGACAGGGAGGAGAGAGGAGCAGCCGTATCCTGATCACCCAGAGAGATTTGAGAACTGGAGACAGGTGCTGTGTAGAGAGGGTCTGACTGGGCGCTGTTACTGGGAGGTAGAGTGGAGTGGGGGAAGACCTGTTATAGGAGTGACATATAAAGGAATCAGCAGGAGAGGAGGGGTTAATGACTGTTGTCTTGGATACAATGACAAGTCCTGGTGTCTGATCTGCTCTGACAACCGTTACACTGCCTGGCACAATAATAATCGGACTACCATAGACGTCCGCTCCTCCAGCTCCCACAGAGTAGGAGTGTATCTGGACTGGCCAGCCGGCACTCTGTCCTTCTATAGAGCCTCCTCTGACACACTGACCCACCTGATCACATTCACCTCCACATTCACTGAGCCCCTCTATCCAGGGTTTGGGCTTTATTATGACTCCTCAGTGTCCCTGAAATAATAACCTGACACACACACACACACACACACAGAACACACACACTGGACAAACACACACATACACTGGACACACACACTGGACACACACTGGACACACACACACACACATACACTGGACACACACTGGACACACACAAACACACACACACTGGACACACACACACACACAGGACAAACACTGAACACAAACACACACTGGACAGACACACACACACACACTGGACACACACACACACAGGACACACACTGAACACACACACACACTGGACACACACACACTGGACACACACACACACACTGGACACACACACACACAGGACACACACTGAACACAAACACACACTGGACAGACACGCTCACACACACTGGACACACACTCACACACACAATGGACACTCACACACACAATGGACACTCACACACACAATGGACACACACACACACACACACACACACACACACTGGACACACACACACATACACACTGGACACACACACACACACACACACACTGGACACACACACACACAGGACACACACTGAACACACACTCACACTAGACAGATACACATCCGGGACACACACACACACACACACACTGGACACACACACACACACACACACTTGAAACACACACACACACTGGACAAACACACACTCGACACACACACACACACACTCGACAAACACACACTGGACACACAGGACACACACACACTGGACAAACAAACAAACACACACACACACAGACACTGGACAAACACACACTGGACAGACACACACACACTTGACAAAACACACACACACTCACACACACTGGACACACAGGACACACACACACACACACTGGACAAACAAACAAACACACACACACTCACAGATACTGGACACACACACACAGGACACAAACACACACAGGACACACACACACACAGGACACACACACACACAGGACACACACACACACAGGACACACACACACACAGGACACGCACACACAGGACACACACACACAGGACACACACACACACAGGACACGCACACAGGACACACACACACATGCGTGTCTTCCCATAATTGTGACAATAACACTGTTAAAATACCAATGTGATCATTTGCTGTCTTTTATGTTGAATAACAAATTGTATAATTATACATGGACATACGCTCCATAGTTGTACAAGTATACAAGGATATATTGTACTTTTCATAATAAAACATACTTGAAACAAGAAAAGCATGTTAATTGTGAAAACAGTTTGGTTATTGATGTTACGTTTCCTCTGTCAGGTTGACGTTAACCTGCGACTGGTTGAAACATGAAACTAATATGAAATGAAATACAAAACAATTAAATATGTGGAATAGAATTAAACAAATTGTACAACAGAGTGTTGTGATGCAGGGTCACTATAGCAACAGAGTTCTGTAATGCAGGGTCACTATAGCAACAGAGTGGTGTGATGCAGGGTCACTATAGCAACAGAGTGTTGTGATGCAGGGTCACTATAGCAAGAGAGTGTTGTGATGCAGGGTCACTATAGCAACATAGTGTTGTAATGCAGGGTCACTATAGCAACAGAGTGTTGTGATGCAGGGTCACTATAGCAACAGAGTGTTGTAATGCAGGGTCACTATAGCAACAGAGTGTTGTAATGCAGGGTCACTATAGCAACAGAGTGTTGTAATGCAGGGTCACTATAGCAAGAGAGTGTTGTGATGCAGGGTTACTATAGCAACAGAGTGTTGTAATGCAGGGTTACTATAGCAACATAGTGTTGTGATGCAGGGTCACTATAGCAACAGAGTGTTGTGATGCAGGGTCACTATAGCAACAGAGTGTTGTGATGCAGGGTCACTGTAGCAACAGAGTGTTGTGATGCAGGGTCACTATAGCAACATAGTGTTGTGATGCAGGGTCACTATAGCAACAGAGTGTTGTGATGCAGGGTCACTATAGCAAGAGAGTGTTGTGATGCAGGGTCACTATAGCAACAGAGTGTTGTGATGCAGGGTCACTATAGCAACATAGTGTTGTGATGCAGGGTCACTATAGCAACAGAGTGTTGTAATGCAGGGTCAATATAGCAACAGAGTGTTGTGATGCAGGGTCACTATAGCAACAGAGTGTTGTAATGCAGGGTCACTATAGCAACAGAGTGTTGTAATGCAGGGTCACTATAGCAAGAGAGTGTTGTGATGCAGGGTCACTATAGCAACATAGTGTTGTAATGCAGGGTCACTATAGCAACAGAGTGTTGTGATGCAGGGTCACTATAGCAACAGAGTGTTGGAATGCAGGGTCACTATAGCAACAGAGTGTTGTAATGCAGGGTCACTATAGCAAGAGAGTGTTGTGATGCAGGGTTACTATAGCAACAGAGTGTTGTAATGCAGGGTTACTATAGCAACATAGTGTTGTGATGCAGGGTCACTATAGCAACAGAGTGTTGTGATGCAGGGTCACTATAGCAAGAGAGTGTTGTGATGCAGGGTCACTATAGCAACAGAGTGTTGTGATGCAGGGTCACTGTAGCAACAGAGTGTTGTGATGCAGGGTCACTATAGCAACAGAGTGTTGTAATGCAGGGTCACTATAGCAACAGAGTGTTGTGATGCAGGGTTACTAGAGCAACAGAGTGTTGTGATGCAGGGTCACTATAGCAACATAGTGTTGTGATGCAGGGTCACTATAGCAACAGAGTGTTGTGATGCAGGGTCACTATAGCAACATAGTGTTGTGATGCAGGGTCACTATAGCAACATAGTGTTGTGATGCAGGGTCACTATAGCAACAGAGTGTTGTGATGCAGGGTCACTATAGCAAGAGAGTGTTGTGATGCAGGGTCACTATAGCAAGAGAGTGTTGTGATGCAGGGTCACTATAGTAACAGAGTGTTGTGATGCAGGGTCACTATAGCAACAGAGTGTTGTGATGCAGGGTCACTGTAGCAAGTAATAATGCGGCCCGGTGGAATCTCTCCAGGACTATGATGTGATGTCATCAGAGAGGGAGATTCTACTCTCTCAGCTCTCTGCTCTCTCTCTCTCTCTCCACTCTCTCTCACTGCTCTCTGCTCTCTCTCTGCTCTCTCTCTCTCTCTCCACTCTCTCTCTCTGCTCTCTCACTGCTCTCTGCTCTCTCACTGCTCTCTGCTCTCTCTCTCTCTCTGCTCTCTCACTGCTCTCTGCTCTGCTCTCTCTCTCTCTCTGCTCTCTCTCTGCTCTTTCTCTCTCTCTGCTCTTTCTCTCTCTGCTCTCTCTCTCTCTCTGCTCTCTCTCTCTCTGCTCTCTGCTCTGCTCTCTCTCTGCTCTCTCACTGCTCTCTCTCTGCTCTGCTCTCTCTCTCTCTCTCTGCTCTCTCTCTCTCTGCTCTCTCCCTCTGCTCTGCTCTCTCTCTCTCTGCTCTCTCTCTGCTCTCTCTGCTCTCTCCCTCTGCTCTGCTCTCTCTCTCACTGCTCTCTCTCTGCTCTCACTCTATGCTCTCTCACTCTCTCTTTGCTTTCTCAGCCTGCTCTCTGCTCTCTCTGTTCTCTGCTCTATCTCTCCCTCTGCTCTCTCTGCTCTCTGCCCTCTCTCTTCTCTCTCTCTCTGCTCTCTCTCTCTTTCACTCTGCTCTCTTTGCTCTCTCTCTGCACTCTCTCTGCTCTCGGCCCTCTCTTCTCTCTCTCTCTCACTCTCTGCTCTCTCAGCCTGCTTTCTGCTCACTCTCTCTGCCCTCTCTGCTCTCTCTGTTCTCTCTCCCTCTCTGTTCTCTCTCCCTCTCTGCTCTCTCTCTTTCTGCTATTGTTCTCTGCTCTCTCTCTCTCTGCTCTTGTTCTCTGCTCTCTATTCGCTCTGTTCTCTGCTCTCTCACTCCCTCTGCTCTCTCTGTTATCTGCTCTCTCTCTTCTCTGCTCTCTCACTCCCTCTGGTCTCTCTGCTCTCTCTTCTCTCTGTTCTCTCTCTTCTCTCTCTCTGCTCTGCTCTCTCTGCTCTCTCTCTCTCTGTTCTCTGCTCTCTCTCTGCTCTCTCTCTCTGCTCTCTCTTTTCTCTGCTCTATCTCTCTGCTCTATCTCTCTGCTCTCTCTTTCTGCTCCCATTATCTGCTCTCTCTGCCCTCTCTGCTCTCTCTCTCTGCTCTCTCTTCTCTGTTATCTGCTCTCTCTGGCTCTGTCCTCTCTCTTCTCTCTCTCTCTCTCTCTCCCTCTGCTCTCTCTGCTCTGCTGCTCTCTCTTTTCTCTCTGTTCTCTGCTCTCTCTCTTCTCTCTCTCTGCTCTCTCTGCTCTGCTGCTCTGCTGCTCTCTCCCTGCTCTCTTCTCTCTCTCTCTCTCTCTCTCTCTCTCTCTTTATATCTTAACAGGGATGTAGTTTGGGTGCAGTTTGGACAATCACCACTTGATGGCAGTGTTAAACCAGAAGTGATGAAAACAACATCACTGCAGAGAGAGAGATTCTAATATACTGATATACAGGGCATTCAGAAAGTATTCAGACCCCTTGACTTTTTACACATTTTGTCACGTTACAGCCTTATTATAATATGTATTAAATTGTTTTTTTCCCCCCTCATCAATCTACACACAATAACCCAGAATTACAAAGCAAAAACTGTTTATTTTATGTGTGCAAATGTATATTTAAAAAAAACTTAGATATCACATTTACATAAGTATTCAGACCCTTTACTCAGTACTTTGTTGAAGCACCTTTGGCAGCGATTACAACCTTGAGTCTTCTTGGGTTTGACGCTACAAGCCTGGCACACCTGTATTTGGGAAGTTTCTCCCATTCTTCTCTGCAGATCCTCTCAAGCTCTGTCAGATTGGATGGGGAGTGTTGCTGCACAGCTATTTTCAGGTCTCCAGAGATGTTCGATCAGGTTCAAGTCCGGGCTTAGGATCATTGTCCTGTTGTCCAGTCTGTGTATACTATACTGGGTGGGTAGAAAGTCAGAACAGATAGAGGATCTGGAGCCCTGAGGGGGAGAGAGAGAGAGAGAGAGAGAGAGGGGGATGGTAGAGAGTCAGAACAGAGAGAGAGAGAGCGAGAGATAGGGAGGGTAGAGAGTCAGAACAAAGGGAAAGAGAGAGAGAGGGATGGTAGAGAGTCAGAACAGATGGAAAGAGAGAAAGGGAGGGTAGAGAGTCAGAACAGAGAGAAAGAGAGCGAGAGATAGGGAGGGTAGAGAGTCAGAACAAAGGGAAAGAGAGAGAGAGGGATGGTAGAGAGTCAGAACAGATGGAAAGAGAGAAAGGGAGGGTAGAGAGTCAGAACAGAGGGAAAGAGAGAGAGAGATAGGGAGGGTAGAGAGTCAGAACAGAGGGAAAGAGAGAGAGGGAGGGTAGAGAGTTGGAACAGAGAGAAAGAGAGAGAGGAATGGTAGAGAGTCAGAACAGATGGAAAGAGAGAGAGGGAGGGTAGAGAGTCAGAACAGAGGGAAAGAGAGAGATAGGGAGGGGAGAGTCAGAACAGAGGTAAAGAGAGAGAGAGGGAGGGTAGAGAGTCAGAACAGAGGGAAAGAGAGCGAGAGGGAGGGTAGAGAGTCAGAACAGAGAGAGAGAGAGGGAGGGGGGGTAGAGAGTCAGAACAGAGGGAAAGAGAGACAGAGGGAGGGTAGAGAGTCAGAACAGAGGGAAAGAGAGAGAGGGAGGGTAGAGAGTCAGAACAGAGGGAAAGAGAGAGAGAGGGAGGGTAGAGAGTCAGAACAGAGGGAAAGAGAGAGAGAGGGAGGGTAGAGAGTCAGAACAGAGGGAAAGAGAGAGAGGGAGGGTAGAGAGTCAGAACAGAGGGAAAGAGAGAGAGAGAGGGAGGGTAGAGAGTCAGAACAGAGGGAAAGAGAGAGAGAGAGGGAGGGTAGAGAGTCAGAACAGAGGGAAAGAGAGCAAGAGGGAGGGTAGAGAGTCAGAACAGAGGGAAAGAGAGAGAGGGAGGGTAGAGAGTCAGAACAGAGGGAAAGAGAGCAAGAGGGATGGTAGAGAGTCAGAACAGAGGGAAAGAGAGAGATGGAGGGTAGAGAGTCAGAACAGAGGGAAAGAGAGAGTGGAGACAGAGGATGTGTGGAAGTTGCTTTATATTTGGTAATTGGGGGCCTTTGAGCCCTGATGGGCTGGGTGACATCAGTGACTCTCTGAGAGATATGAGTTGCTGTGGAGGGAGAGCAAGAGAGAGAGAGAGAGAGAGGGAGAGATTAGTCAGCAAAAATTATACAGGACGACGTTCGTCTTTAAATGTATTTATTTTTTCTCTCTTTCCCCACTGTGGAAGATAAAGGACACACACACAAACACACACACACACACACACACACAGAGAGAGAGAGACACACACACACACACACACACACACACACAGACACACACACACACACACAAACACGAGGGGTAGGTAATCAGGAATTCCTCCCATGGTGTGTGCATTGATTTTGTCCCCTTCTCATTAACTAGCTGCTGACAGTGACCAGAGATGGCTAGATTGAGCTAGAGGTGTGTGTGTGTGTGTGTGTGTGTGTGTGTGTGTGTGTGTGTGTGTGTGTGTGTGTGTGTGTGTGTGTGTGTGTGTGTGTGTGTGTGTGTGTGTGTGTGTGTGTGTGTGTGTGTGTGTGTGTGTGTGTGTGTGCGTGCAAGCGTTTTTACGTGTGTGTTTTTGTGAGAGAGTTAACGGGACTTTCGATAAGAATGACACACACAACCCTGATTCCATTTTCTGCTTTGTGTTTCAATGAGGTCTTAGTGGAATAGAGACATGTGATTCATGAACCATTACTGCTGTTGGAAAACGACAGAAAGAGAGAAAGAAGGAAAGGAAGCAGTCCGTTCTGAACTGCTTCAAGGTCAGAAGTTGGTCATGATGTTTCTCTGAAACACAGAACACTAAAGTTGGTCATGATGTTTCTCTGAAACACAGAACACTAAAGTTGGTCATGATGTTTCTCTAAAACATCTAAGACTAAAGTTGGTCATGATGTTTCTCTGAAACACAGAACACTAAAGTTGGTCATGATGTTTCTCTAAAACAGTAGTGTTGGGTGGCACGGCAACAGGTCCAAAGTCAATCAGCTACTAACAGCTCCCACCTTAGACTCCCAAACAGAAAAGCTTGTTATTCTGTAGTTGACATAGCTAATAGAATGACCGATCTGGTGTGGATGTTTGCTCACCATGGAGATAGCAGTAGCTGGGTGAATCATTCACACTTGGACAGTCTGAGCTTCATTGACATAACAGCTGAAACCCCCCCGGCGTTGGATGTTCCGAGCCCCAATATACATAACAGTGGTTGGACGATCTACCTTGGTGTTGGAGCCCCATATACATAACAGTGGTTGGACGATCTACCAGGGTGTTGGAGCCCCATATACATAACAGTGGTTGGACGATCTACCTTGGTGTTGGAGCCCCATATACATAACAGTGGTTGGACGATCTACCTTGGTGTTGGAGCCCCATATACATAACAGTGGTTGGACGATCTACTTTGGTGTTGGAGCCCCATATACATAACAGTGGTTGGACGATCTACCTGGGTGTTGGAGCCCCATATACATAACAGTGGTTGGACGATCTATCTGGGTGTTGGAGCCCCATTATACATAACAGTGGTTGGACGATCTACTTTGGTGTTGGAGCCCCATATACATAACAGTGGTTGGACGATCTACCTGGGTGTTGGAGCCCCATATACATAACAGTGGTTGGACGATCTACCTGGGTGTTGGAGCCCCATTATACATAACAGTGGTTGGACGATCTACCTTGGTGTTGGAGCCCCATATACATAACAGTGGTTGGACGATCTACCTGGGTGTTGGAGCCCCATATACATAACAGTGGTTGGACGATCTACCTTGGTGTTGGAGCCCCATATACATAACAGTGGTTGGACGATCTACCTTGGTGTTGGAGCCCCATATACATAACAGTGGTTGGACGATCTACCTTGGTGTTGGAGCCCCATATACATAACAGTGGTTGGACGATCTACCTTGCTCTGGGTGTTGGAGCCTCATATACATAACAGTGGTTGGACGATCTACCTTGGTGTTGGAGCCCCATATACATAACAGTGGTTGGACGATCTACCTTGCTCTGGGTGTTGGAGCCCCATATACATAACAGTGGTTGGACGAGCTACCTTGGTGTTGGAGCCCCATATACATAACAGTGGTTGGACGATCTACCTTGGTGTTGGAGCCCCATATACATAACAGTGGTTGGACGATCTACCTTGGTGTTGGAGCCCCATATACATAACAGTGGTTGGACGATCTGCCTTGCTCTGGGTGTTGGAGCCCCATATACATAACAGTGGTTGGACGATCTACCTTGGTGTTGGAGCCCCATATACATAACAGTGGTTGGACGATCTACCTTGGTGTTGGAGCCCCATATACATAACAGTGGTTGGACGATCTACCTTGGTGTTGGAGCCCCATATACATAACAGTGGTTGGACGATCTACCTTGGTGTTGGAGCCCCATATACATAACAGTGGTTGGACGATCTACCTTGGTGTTGGAGCCCCATATACATAACAGTGGTTGGACGATCTACCTTGGTGTTGGAGCCCCATATACATAACAGTGGTTGGACGATCTACCTTGCTCTGGGTGTTGGAGCCCCATATACATAACAGTGGTTGGACGATCTACCTTGCTCTGGGTGTTGGAGCCCCATGGAGATAACATTAGTTGGGTGAGTCATCTGTACTTGGAAAGTGTGAGTTTCATCTGCATAACAGCGGTTGGGAGACCCAGCTGCGGCCGGAGGTGTCAGCTCTGTTTGGATTGTATGAGCAATGTTAGATGAACAGCGGTTGGGAGACCCAGCTGCGGCCGGAGGTGTCAGCTCTGTTTGGATTGTATGAGCAATGTTAGATGAACAGCGGTTGGGCGACTCAGGAGTTATTGGACGATTCGAGGTTATGTGCATAACATCGGAATGGACAATTCAGCAGTGGTTGGACGAATCGGAAGCCCGTAGAAACAGCAGTGGTTGGATACACAACCCACAGCGAGACATTGAAACTAGGTCACCTCAGGTTGACACCTAAGCAGTGAAACAGGAAAGATACATATAGTCTACCTGATGACACATTGTGGTGAATATTCAAACGGCCTTGAAGCTTTTAGGAGGAGCCTCAGCTACATATATAAGATTAGTTACACAGACAGTGGAAAATTCAGTGTATATTTGCAGCTGAACCATGAACATGGTGTGAAGAACTTTACAAAACAACAAGAATTAGAAACAAAAGATAGAATGTCACATGACGTTTCTTCAACATACAATAACAGAGGCGAATGGTACTACCAGCATCCCAATATGGGCCTAAGAGTTGAGGAATATACACAGTTGAGGGAATCTACACCCTCTCCCTTGTGCAACATACAGCAGAGAAGGTGGCATGAAAGAGCCTCTAAAGACAGGCTGTATGACACAGAGGACCACAACACATATCAACACGACCTTCTGGTTCCACACAATGTACCTGTGTACCCTAGACACCCCCAACCCTTTGACTTAAGACGTAGGTCTGACAAAAACAGATTACAACAAGTTAGTCATGACATAGGACTGTCACCGAAGACCAAGGGTTACGATGGACCGCCAACTCGGTACAACAAACGGCTACAAAACGTTTGTCATGTTCCTACTACAGCAAAGGTGCAACGCCGTATACCTCTGGAATGGATCCCTGTGAAGGACAACCTGCCAAAACACAACGCAAGACTGGTGAGAGACAATGTCAGCAGCCGGCCCCAGCCCACCAGGGGCAGCAGTCGGTCCCACCCCCCAAGGGACAGCGTCGGGGCCCAGTCTCCCAGGGACCACAGCCGAGCTCACACCACCAGCGGCAGCAGAGACATGACCCATAGTTCTGTCAACCGTAGGCGAAGCAAAGAACCCAATACAGGCCTTAATGCTCAAAGGTTGTGTCCCCAAGTCTCCTGTAGCAGCGGCCGCAATGGTGGTCTTGGTAGCAGCGTCACATCAGCAAAGATTGGCAGATATGAAAACAGGTTTGCTTCACAAAGCCACAGCATGCCTAGATTACATAGACCGTCCACTGGCCCACATCAGAAACCTGTGACTGTGGACAATATTAAGAAGAGATCTGTCGACATGTCCTACAATCAGCCTGGTTCTCAGTCGAGCGTTAAAAGTGGTTGCAGAAAGAGGGCCTGGATGTTCAACAGGAGACCAAACAACAGTGAAGAAGTAGACAATAGCACATCAGCGGTTCTACACCATGTCACGGCTACCAATGAGGAGGCTAACCTACCTAGAGAACCCAGTGCAGATGATAGCGGAGATAATAACGGAGATGAAAGCGATGACTCCAGCAGTGGAATCAGGGCTAAAGTACCTACAGAACCTGGTACAGATGATAACGGAGATGAAAGCAACACAAGTTCCTCCAGTGACTCTGTTCACACTAGCGATGATGACAAGGAGGACTGTCACAATTCTGTACCCAAACATGTCGCGGAAAGGGTATCCTCTCCAGTCAAACATAGTGTACCTATCAAACAAAAAAGTGCCAGAGTGGCTGGAGTCCAACAAGACCCTGATACTGAACCATGTGTATCTGCTGAGCCAGAGTATCAGTATACAGAGGATGCTGCCTGTTCTGGGACGGTATGCACTGTGCCTAATTCCCCCACCACAGATGACACAGAGCCTGTGTCGGCCCCAGCCGGGGCTACCTCTGCTGAGACGCAGACCCAGGAGCCAGACTCTGATGAGACTCAGGCCAATGATGTAGTGTCTGCTGAGACTGTGTCTGCAGAGACTCAGACCCCAGACTCTGATGAGACTCAGACCAAGGAGCTAGACTCTGATGAGACTCAGACCAAGGAGCTAGACTCTGATGAGACTCAGACCAAGGAGCCAGACTCTGATGAGACTCAGACCAAGGAGCCAGACTCTGATGAGACTCCGACCAAGGAGCTAGACTCTGATGAGACTCAGTCCAAGGAGCTAGACTCTGATGAGACTCAGACCAAGGAGCCAGACTCTGATGAGACTCAGACCAAGGAGCCAGACTCTGATGTGACTCAGACCAAGGAGCCAGACTGATGAGACTCAGACCAAGGAGGTAGTGTCTGCTGTACCCAAGCCCCAGTCTACAACTGAACCATCGTTCCAACAACCTATTGGTGAAACATGTGAAATGTCTCACAATGTGCCTGAATGTAGAGTTGACCATGCAATTGTATTAGCTGCGCCTGGGTATCAAGATAGGGCTGATGAAGTTGTCTCTGCGACAGAGCACGTAAACAGGGCCGGATGTGCTACCTCAAAGGAGCTTCAGACTGCCTTGGATAGCATGTTGGGTGACTTGTTTCCGCCTTGTGTTACGAGGTACCATCTGTAACAACTACTTGATTCTGCTGAACAGGCCCGTGCAATGTGCTTGCGGCTGTGTATTGTGCAGACTGTGTTACAGTGAACAAAGTGGTTGTCGCCTACACAATATATCGTCCACAAGGGGAGAGAGAGAGAGAGAGAGAGACAGAGAGAGAGAGAGGGGGGGGATAGAGGAGAGAGAGAGAGAGAGAGACAGAGAGAGATAAATAGAGAGAGAGATACCACTCTAAGCACCACACCCTTGCCAATTTTCCCTGCTCTGGAGAATGTAGGAGACTGGGATCTGGAACTCAACATAGATGATAAGTTCAAGACTGACAAGGAGGTCAACGTCCATGTGCAGCTGATTATGAATGAGGAGCAATCCTCTGGAGATGACACCCTGCGAAGAGGTATGTATATTTCCATGTATAGATATATCTGTCTATGTCTATGTTATACTACAATGACGAGCCCTGATCATGTAGCTGGACTGACAGTGTTCTCTTCCCGCGCAGCGTTCAACCATCTCATCACAGTGAATGACACCATGTCCTTCAGGTACTGGGTAAGCAAAGCAATGCCAGAAGAGGTGGCCTACAGATATGTCTGCATCCCTCATGTACCTGGGTTCTGGGATCACGTTGTGGTGGGAACCCGTCCCCTTCCCAGAACGGAGAAGCTGATCGGACCTGATGACTCCTTACCGAGATTGTTCAATGTGTCACTTGGGTCCTACAGGTTTCATTGGTGCTGTTTTGTCTTGAAGAAACAGATCATTTTGACTATGTGGTGCACTTTGTTGCCCAGGAGAGGGCAGTCTAAGGTCGTCACAGTTGTTGACAACACACTGAGAAACCTCACCTCGAGCATAGAGTTTAGAAGAATGGTATTCTATCTTTGTAGGTGGTTTACAGCTCAGTACGTGTCACCACAAGACAGGCGGCTTAACCTTGTGTTAGATTGTAAACCCAGTGAAGGTGCTACTTTGGTCCATGTCATAGCTTTGTTGGCCTCCAGGATTGGGATGGAAACAGTAACACCTCACCTGGCCCAGCAACGGGTCAAAGATGATAGCAATTACTGTTTCAATGGCAGGAATGCCAACAGCATGTTCACATGCCCCTCAGATGGTAATTCAGGAGGTAATTACATCGATATTGTTGAGGAGTTTAGCTCCTACCACAACAGTGGCGATGATGTTATTGGTCTCACTCACATGTCCACAACCACAGAGTGTTACAGCTTCCTTTAAAGTAGAGCAATGATGTTTGTATAGTGTTACCTCAGCCTACAAGAGTCTACATGTGGGACCGTGTGGTGACATGATGCCTAAAGGTTATTTTAGGTCTTGTTTGACAATGGGCCCTGACTGATAAAAATGTATATGGTGATGTTCTCAATGTCACATGTTTACGATTTTATACCTTACTTTAATTGACCATATTACACCTGGGTAATGTGTCTACCCTTTTGTATCAGCCAACCTTATATATCTATTGCCTTGAAATAAAATATGTCTTGCATATACATATATCTTGGTTGTGTTTATTTGAAAGATGACAGCGACACCACATTTTGAAAGACAATTGATGTGACAGTAATTGAGAATGAGCTGCCTATGATCGGGTGCACATCTATGTGGATTACTCAGTAGACACTGGTTCTGTGTTGCATTCCCAGCCTTAGTTCTACGCGGCCAGGGTCCGTTATCACCGCCAGAGGAATCAGAAGCTATTTCATTCAGCACAGGGATCTATCTGTGTACTGTCTATTTAGAACTTACAAAGGAAGGTGCTACTCGCCTCCCTATGTCAGTGAATCTGCTGGTCTTTCCATGTGATAGGGTAGTGGGGTATATGGTATCACTGTCGTCGTCGCTGTCCTCATCGTCGCTGTCGTCCTGGTAGTAGTGGTAATAACCACCACCTCGGTTTAGGTTGCTCAGGGTCTGCCTGTTGCTACACAGACAACATAAGGCTCTGAACAGCATCCAGACCATGCTGGAGGCTCGGCTCATAAGCTGCGCACTTTGTAAGTATACGGGAAAGCACGTTGGTATCGTGAACCAGACATCAAACGCTTGATAGTACAGACACCTTGGGCTATCCGATAGGACCGTGCAGGGAGATGACGAGAGCTACTACGAGCGGGTCTAGAGAGCATCTTTTCCGTTGCGAGAAGGAGCTTGCCGAAGCCGCTCTGGAAGACAGAGGGAGCTCCTACGTATTAGACATCTTCAGAAAACGTGAGTCATCGTGAAAGGGTTCAGTGTGACAATGTCGACTACGAGCGTTACGGGTTGATCCCTATCCATCGGGACGTCAACTCCTAGGCTTACGTAAGTAAGGGTTTGGAAGTAAGCATTTCAAGGTAATGCCTACACCTGTTGTGTTTGATGCAGTTGACAAATACAATTTGATTTCATTTCATTTTAACTATGCGTTTAATACACTTTATGTTGGTGTTTCTTTTATTTTGGCAGATACAGTACATGTACTGTATGTCTTTTTGATAGTTATTTTTGTAGAAACTATTGATCCTCTTTGGCTAAATTATGCTCTGTTGTATTTTAAACATTGAGAGCGGGCTCCTGTGGTTGGATTAAAAAAAAATAATAATTGTAAAAAGTATTTATTTTGTATTTGTTTTGCCCCTTGGGCCCCCTACGGGCTTGGTCCCAGCTCCTGAATCACACATTTTACTAGTCACATTTATTTATTATGCAGTTTATATATTTTTATTAATCAATTAATTAAACAAGTGGCCCCCCTACCTCCTCTCCTCCCCATCTGACAAATAACAATGTGTCCACAGCAGCAGGCCTCTACACTCATTGAGAGTGGGCTCCTGAATGCCCCTGTGGTTGGCGGTAGCAGTAAAAAATAAATATATACTACATAGTGTATATTGTTGTATTTCTCCGGGGCCCAGGGGCAATAGCCCAGGTAAGCCAGCCCTTCCTATGTCAGAAAATAGCCAAGGCCTATTCACCTTATTCCTATGTGTTTCTGGATCAATCAATACAATTTCTGAATCCTTAAAATGTACATGTTGGTGTCTTGAAGTTTCCTATGACCTATAGGCCTTAGGGAAATGCATTCATTTTGCAATGTATTAGCCTATTTCTTAGGTCTATAGAATATTTACTACACAAGTGAAATATCACCATCAGTCATGTCGATTGTATAGGATTCCAGCGCCTTGACAGATGCACACACACCACTGTGGTGACACGTCCCCTATATGACTATCTCTGTCCCCACGTTGTGATTCCCCTCCCCCACTCCACTTTACCGCGCAGAGCCAGAGAGGGAAAATCACTTTCATCTGGAGAAGCTCGTCCGTTAACACGGGGCGGCCCATCTGCAGGTCCCCGCTGTTCCTAAAAGAAAGGTGAGCAATATCATATTTTCAACAATTGAAATGATATGGAAAGTTATTTTCATGCTGTAGTACAATTCCACCACCATAAATCGTTGTATTGGTTTATGAACTATGTTAGCCTAGTTAGCTTGTTTGTTGCTAGTGCTAATGTTCGCTCACTATCTAGCTAATGCACTAGTGAGACAATTTTGTTGACATTTGGGCGGGTAGCTTGATTAGTTAACATAACTGTTGATAAAGAGACTGATATTTTATGGCTATTTCAGTCAATTCTATCAGTGTGGTTATAAGTAACATGCATAGACAGCTAAATGGGACACGTGATCCCCATAGATGAACTTGAGTAGGTAGCAGTTTGATAACATTAGATGGTGTTAGTTTAGCGAGCTAAAGTTGGCTGGCTGGAAACCAGGGGTTGTGCACCCCACCTTGCATCTCATAGCAGAGTGGAAGAGGGAAAGTCACAGATGGAATTTTTTACTGCTTCTAACGTGCTTGTTTTGTAGTCATCTAACAAACATACATTATGTCTCTTATAAATTGTAGGTTAAGCCATGAATGTTGATTGTCTGACAGCCTTGGTATAGTTAAGCAGTAAAGCACAAGGAAAGGTTGAGGACTGTTCTTACGTAAGAGGCAACGCGGAGTGCCTGCCTGGTTACAGCCCTTAACCTTGGTATATTGGCCATATACCACAAACCCCCGAGGTGCCTTATTTCTTAAATATACCACAGTTTCAGCCAATCAACATCCAGGACCCAAACTACCCAGTTTATAATGTCTGCTTTATTCCACAGATTAAGGATAGATTTGAGTTGGCCTGACGGAGAGATCTTCCAGGCGACTCCGGCCCATGGAGGATGCAGAGCATCACATCAGATCAAACATTGATAAACCAGTACTTTACCAGCGTTTTATCAATATCTTTAAAGGTAAGGTGAAGATTGAATATATTTCTGACAGTCCTAAATATGACAGCTATGAATTAGATGAATCAGATGTACATTTTAGAGGTTAGTGGGAAACAGTGAATTGGGATATATGGGCACAGTCACCCAGGAAAAAAGGTTTAAAGGAATAGCTTGCCTGTTGTATTATGGTCATAGGATTCTTAAAGGTCCACTACAGTCACACGATGCTCCATCTGAAATCTCCTTCCACCTGAAAAGGCCCACCTTGAAAACCAATCATTGGTGTAGAAGACAAAGTAAGAGTGACAACTGAATCTAGCCTCTTGAAAGACAGAGCAGCGCATCCCCCTCCCTAAACCCCCTGCTGCACACCTGAACCTCATTTTGATTGGCAGTGATATGTGTGAGATCACTTTTAGACAGTGTGAGGTCATTTTATGAGAACAGTTGTTTTTGGAGAAGCTTGGCAAGTTGAATGGGGTGATCATGTGACCGGAGTGGACCTCCAGACAGTGATTATTCTCTGTAATAATTGACAAGCACAATGCAATATCTCCTAATGTTTGTATTTTGTGTCTGCTAAGGACGGGGAGTTTTTGCCACTGAATTCATATCCAAAGGAGACTTTGTTGTGGAGTACCGAGGTGAACTGCTTACACAACAGGAGGGCGAGGTCCGAGCTGATCAGTACAATGATTCTGCAAAGGTGTTTCTTTTCGATTTCCAATGGAAAGGAAGAACATGGTGGTAAGTAGGATTGATGAGAACAAAATAAACATATTTCTGCCTTTTGAGATCTAAAAAAAGCAACAACATTCAAATGGAGACAGACATTTAAATGGTTGGTGGCACAATATGCACTGTAGGCCTATCTCAGGCCCAGATACTAATTTGACCTTGTCCCTGACCTAAACAGTAAGGAACAATATTAGTCTTCAAACCAACTGGTTCGCTATCAGAGCATCTGCACTCCTTTTTTAAACAACAGTTAGGGACTTTTCTGCCCCTTTTCTGGAATAGAAACCCTGTGCTGCAATATCTTCATTAAACTGTGACATGTTATGTTTCTATGCAGCATTGATGCATCTGAAGAAGACTCCTCCCTTGGGAGACTCGTTAATGATGATCACTAAAGACTCAATCTCAAAATGAAGGCCATACAAGCAAACGATGAGCCACACTTGTACCTCTTCGCGACTCGAGATATTGCAGCTGGCGAAGAGTTGACTTATAGTTACGGTGATTCAGACTGGCCATGGAGAACACAGGTGAGGAACTTTTTAAGATGCTAGATGAAATTACCACCCATCTTGGAAGAGCCGGGAGGATGAGCAATTCACTACCCTGTCATGCAATATGTTGTGATGCAGACAGTGTCTCTTAACTACCAAGATGTAATTGATGTCTGATTGTTGTCTTGGTTCACTTAATTCAGGTCATCAAAACTGAATTGTCGTCCAGCCCAAAACCTGGTAAGAACTTTACTAAAGTCATAGATCAATATGAGTTTATTTTTTTCTATTATCACATTTACTATTTCACTTTCACAAATACACATTTATAGTCTAACATCAATTGCACTCGAATGCAGTGCACTTGTTACATACATCAAAAGTTAATATACAAATATACAATACATTCAAATATATGAAATAAAAACATTATCAATAAGAACTCAGTAGTTAGGCTCTTGTGGGCTCATTTAGTAGCCCAACTAATGAGGGATTTGCTCTTCTCCTGAAAAGTTCAGTCCTGCATCTGACCAGAATAGGATGTTCAAAACTAAACGCTACACCAGGCATTTCCTGTGTGCTTTCTTATACAGTAGGTCCCCAGATGTATACAATGCATTAGATCACGTTTTTTGATTTGAGGGGATTTTTCAGTGTTTTAAAAATGTTGATTATGTTTCAGCATCCAGGGGTTTGTCAGTTTCTACAAAAACAGTCTCTTAGTGCAGAGATGTCTGACTATTTTGCCTGTTGGTCACAGGCTGGGAGCAGAACAGGGGCTGTGGCAGAGCAGAGCACTTAGGGGTGAAGTCCCTTGCTCAAAGGCAAAACAGCAGTAGGTAGTACACAGGGATACACCGGTAACCCACCGGGCTTCAATATCCCCGTATACTACCTCCTGCCGTTGTGCCCATCAGCAAGGCACTTTACAACACACACATCACAGGCTGATAGCAGGACAGGGTCTCCAAAAAATTATTGTTCTACGTAATAATTGACTAGCACAATACAATAACTCCTAATGTTTGTATTTTTGTGTCTGCTAAGGACGACAAGTTGATTTACGGGGAGAGGTCGGGTAATGTAATTATGTGCCCGAGCACAAAACAACATATATGTAATTTTTGTCCTGTCTAAATCTGCCATGTCAGTCATCTTTAATTCCAACCAGAATAACCTCATGTTTTTTGGTCACCTGAAAGTACTAGTCCCGTGCGAATCAACATCAAGTTTTATTTGTCACATGCGCCGAATAAAACAGGTGCTTACTTACAAGCCCTTAACCAACAATGCAGTTCAAGAAATAGAGTTAAGAAAATATATACTAAATAAAATAAGTCAGCTTTTGCAGACACGTCTCCCCCCGCATCAGTATAGAAAGGGTCCCTAGCAAACTGCATCAGTATAGAAAGGGTCCCTAGCAAACTGCATCAGTATAGAAAGGGTCCCTAGCAAACTGCATCAGTATAGAAAGGGTCCCTAACAAACTGCATCAGTATAGAAAGGGTCCCTAACAAACTGCATCAGTATAGAAAGGGTCCCTAGCAAACTGCATCAGTATAGAAAGGGTCCCTAACAAACTGCATCAGTATAGAAAGGGTCCCTAACAAACTGCATCAGTATAGAAAGGGTCCCTAACAAACTGCATCAGTATAGAAAGGGTCCCTAACAAACTGCATCAGTATAGAAAGGGTCCCTAGCAAACTGCATCAGTATAGAAAGGGTCCCTAACAAACTGCATCAGTATAGAAAGGGTCCCTAGCAAACTGCATCAGTATAGAAAGGGTCCCTAACAAACTGCATCAGTATAGAAAGGGTCCCTAGCAAACTGCATCAGTATAGAAAGGGTCCCTAGCAAACTGCATCAGTATAGAAAGGGTCCCTAACAAACTGCATCAGTATAGAAAGGGTCCCTAGCAAACTGCATCAGTATAGAAAGGGTCCCTAACAAACTGCATCAGTATAGAAAGGGTCCCTAGCAAACTGCATCAGTATAGAAAGGGTCCCTAACAAACTGCATCAGTATAGAAAGGGTCCCTAACAAACTGCATCAGTATAGAAAGGGTCCCTAGCAAACTGCATCAGTATAGAAAGGGTCCCTAGCAAACTGCATCAGTATAGAAAGGGTCCCTAACAAACTGCATCAGTATAGAAAGGGTCCCTAACAAACTGCATCAGTATAGAAAGGGTCCCTAGCAAACTGCATCAGTATAGAAAGGGTCCCTAACAAACTGCATCAGTATAGAAAGGGTCCCTAGCAAACTGCATCAGTATAGAAAGGGTCCCTAGCAAACTGCATCAGTATAGAAAGGGTCCCTAACAAACTGCATCAGTATAGAAAGGGTCCCTAGCAAACTGCATCAGTATAGAAAGGGTCCCTAACAAACTGCATCAGTATAGAAAGGGTCCCTAGCAAACTGCATCAGTATAGAAAGGGTCCCTAACAAACTGCATCAGTATAGAAAGGGTCCCTAACAAACTGCATCAGTATAGAAAGGGTCCCTAGCAAACTGCATCAGTATAGAAAGGGTCCCTAGCAAACTGCATCAGTATAGAAAGGGTCCCTAGCAAACTGCATCAGTATAGAAAGGGTCCCTAACAAACTGCATCAGTATAGAAAGGGTCCCTAACAAACTGCATCAGTATAGAAAGGGTCCCTAACAAACTGCATCAGTATAGAAAGGGTCCCTAACAAACTGCATCAGTATAGAAAGGGTCCCTAGCAAACTGCATCAGTATAGAAAGGGTCCCTAACAAACTGCATCAGTATAGAAAGGGTCCCTAACAAACTGCATCAGTATAGAAAGGGTCCCTAACAAACTGCATCAGTATAGAAAGGGTCCCTAACAAACTGCATCAGTATAGAAAGGGCCCCTAACAAACTGCATCAGTATAGAAAGGGTCCCTAACAAACTGCATCAGTATAGAAAGGGCCCCTAACAAACTGCATCAGTATAGAAAGGGTCCCTAACAAACTGCATCAGTATAGAAAGGGTCCCTAGCAAACTGCATCAGTATAGAAAGGGACCCTAGCAAACTGCATCAGTATAGAAAGGGTCCCTAACAAACTGCATCAGTATAGAAAGGGTCCCTAACAAACTGCATCAGTATAGAAAGGGTCCCTAACAAACTGCATCAGTATAGAAAGGGTCCCTAGCAAACTGCATCAGTATAGAAAGGGTCCCTAACAAACTGCATCAGTATAGAAAGGGTCCCTAGCAAACTGCATCAGTATAGAAAGGGTCCCTAACAAACTGCATCACCTTTGTGGGGAGACTAAAATCATCAAATCTTGTTGCAAAGTTACAATGTGTATATCATTGACCGCTAGCCAGAAATAGCAATGTTTTTCTTTCTTCCTCGTTATGCAGACATAAGCACACCTGGCACCATCGAGGTGCAGCTGTTTACTTTCTACACGGGTTGTTATTTTTCAGTTTCCTCCTAAGAACAGATTGTAGTGGTAAAATAAAAAGGGATACATTTTTTTGGTGCCATTTAGGTGAAATTGATCTCCAAGCTTCACTCCAGTCAAAACGGCCTTTGCGAGTGTTTGATTCCATTCATTTGCTATGTGCTCCAGCTTATTTGTATTTAAAACAACTTTTTAAACTTTTATTTAACTCGTCAAGTCAGTTAAGAACAAATTCTTATTTTCAATGACGGCCTAGGAACAGTGGGTTAATTGCCTTGTTCAGGGGCAGAATGACAGATTTTTATCTTGTCAGCTCGGGGATTCAATCTTGCAACCTTTCGGTTACTAGTCCAACACTCTAACCACTAGGCTACCTGCCGTCCCTACACTCTAACCACTAGGCTACCTGCCGTCCCTACACTCTAACCACTAGGCTACCTGCCGTCCCTACACTCTAACCACTAGGCTACCTGCCTCCCCAGCTTAGCCAACGTTTGCTTGCCATTTTTCTTCCTTGACCTTTTCCATTGTCCAGCCTAGCCTTCTATAGTTACCCACTGTATTGTCCAGCCAGCCTTCTATAGTTACCCACTGTATTGTCCAGCCAGCCTTCTATAGTTACCCACTGTATTGTCCAGCCAGCCTTCTATAGTTACCCACTGTATTGTCCAGCCCAGCCTTCTATAGTTACCCACTGTATTGTCCAGCCCAGCCTTCTATAGTTACCTACTGTATTGTCCAGCCCAGCCTTCTATAGTTACCCACTGTATTGTCCAGCCAGCCTTCTATAGTTACCCACTGTATTGTCCAGCCAGCCTTCTATAGTTACCCACTGTATTGTCCAGCCAGCCTTCTATAGTTACCCACTGTATTGTCCAGCCTAGCCTTCTATAGTTACCCACTGTATTGTCCAGCCTAGCCTTCTATAGTTACCTACTGTATTGTCCAGCCCAGCCTTCTATAGTTACCCACTGTATTGTCCAGCCAGCCTTCTATAGTTACCCACTGTATTGTCCAGCCTAGCCTTCTATAGTTACCCACTGTATTGTCCAGTCAGCCTTCTATAGTTACCCACTGTATTGTCCAGCCAGCCTTCTATAGTTACCCACTGTATTGTCCAGCCAGCCTTCTATAGTTACCCACTGTATTGTCCAGCCAGCCTTCTATAGTTACCCACTGTATTGTCCAGCCAGCCTTCTATAGTTACCCACTGTATTGTCCAGCCAGCCTTCTATAGTTACCCACTGTATTGTCCAGCCAGCCTTCTATAGTTACCCACTGTATTGTCCAGCCAGCCTTCTATAGTTACCCACTGTATTGTCCAGCCCAGCCTTCTATAGTTACCCACTGTATTGTCCAGCCCAGCCTTCTATAGTTACCCACTGTATTGTCCAGCCCAGCCTTCTATAGTTACCCACTGTATTGTCCAGCCAGCCTTCTATAGTTACCCACTGTATTGTCCAGTCAGCCTTCTATAGTTACCCACTGTATTGTCCAGCCCAGCCTTCTATAGTTACCCACTGTATTGTCCAGCCCAGCCTTCTATAGTTACCCACTGTATTGTCCAGCCAGCCTTCTATAGTTACCCACTGTATTGTCCAGCCAGCCTTCTATAGTTACCCACTGTATTGCCCAGCCTTCTATAGTTACCCACTGTATTGTCCAGCCCAGCCTTCTATAGTTACCCACTGTATTGTCCAGCCTTCTATAGTTACCCACTGCATTGTCCAGCCAGCCTTCTATAGTTACCCACTGTATTGTCCAGCCCAGCCTTCTATAGTTACCCACTGTATTGTCCAGCCCAGCCTTCTATAGTTACCCACTGTATTGTCCAGCCCAGCCTTCTATAGTTACCCACTGTATTGTCCAGCCAGCCTTCTATAGTTACCCACTGTATTGTCCAGTCAGCCTTCTATAGTTACCCACTGTATTGTCCAGCCCAGCCTTCTATAGTTACCCACTGTATTGTCCAGCCCAGCCTTCTATAGTTACCCACTGTATTGTCCAGCCAGCCTTCTATAGTTACCCACTGTATTGTCCAGCCAGCCTTCTATAGTTACCCACTGTATTGTCCAGCCAGCCTTCTATAGTTACCCACTGTATTGTCCAGCCCAGCCTTCTATAGTTACCCACTGTATTGTCCAGCCAGCCTTCTATAGTTACCCACTGTATTGTCCAGCCAGCCTTCTATAGTTACCCACTGTATTGTCCAGCCCAGCCTTCTATAGTTACCCACTGTATTGTCCAGCCAGCCTTCTATAGTTACCCACTGTAGGGAAAAGGTTTTGGGGGGCTCATATCAGAGGAGAAGAGAAAAGCAGTCAATCATGTCAATAACTGTTTTATCCCTCCTCTGTAGTCCCAAATTAAGTCCAAGTGATTGATGCCACTCAATAAACCAACCTCAGCTACAAACTCCTCATCAAGCATTTACACTAGTATGTGTTGGGTTTGTTGTGGCGGCAATTGCAGAGAAATGCAATTATCTCCTCCCTAAACTCTCATACTCTCTTGAGAGCATTAGGCCTACCCTTACTCAGCTACCTAACATCATTATGTAAAAGTAGATCATGATGCTCAGCAGACTACGAAACGAGCCATGTTGAAGGATAAATGTTGATCGGAACAAGTTTATGATAGTCAAAGCTGAGTCCATTGTTTTTTAAGTCACAGCTGAGTTTAGCCAAAGCATGTTCAGGCAGTGTGGTCTATCCGCGTTGAAAGAGCCAATAGGCGGGCAGACAGACCCTTGTACCCCTGTTAGCAGCTCTGATTGGCAGTAACTGGTATGTTACTGATATTGATTGACAGCACTTAATGGGCAGGGCTATAAGAAAAGAGATTCTCCCATTGGATAATATTGAGCAAGGGCTCATTTTGTTACTAAATATCAGATTTATTTCTGCTGGGATAAAAAAAATAATAATAATTAAGCAAAATGATCTTTCAAAAAATGTATAAAACAACATCTCATGGCACATTAGGGACTGTGAAATGGCAGACACAGTCTGTGACACTAACACACACAATCTACACCCACATTATTCTTTAGTTGTATTGTTTGTGTAAGTCATTGTATTCTAATGCTATTTCTAACCCTAAACCCCCTAGAAACAGCCTTATTCCTTGTCGGGACCTGCAAATGTCCCCAGTTGGTCGAATGTTTGTCAGTTTGCTATTCTTGCGTGGAATTCTGGTCCCCACAAGTATAGTTAAACATGTCCACTCTCACACTCGAACACACACAATCTACACACACATTATTCTTTAGGAATATTGTTGTATTTAATATTTGTGTGAATGTTTGTGGCTATTAGTGTGTCCGTGCTTGGTTACTTGTCTTGTTTTATGGTAATTTTTGTTGGATTGTACCTCAACTTTAAAGGAGCTAATAGTTTAAGTATTTCTGTGCCGCGTAGGTTTATTTTGTTTGCCTTGTTTGACTGATTTCAGCTCATTGACGCGTTGCAGAATGACAACTCCCAACCCTTTCAGAACAGCATGGACACGGATGGATCAGATTCCAACTTGAAAGAAGATGCGGAGACCGTGTCTGTGTCTTCCAGCCCCAAACCCACGGTAAGAGAACTTGAAAGAAGATGCGGAGACCGTGTCTGTGTCTTCCAGCCCCAAACCCACGGTAAGAGAACTTGAAAGAAGATGCGGAGACCGTGTCTGTGTCTTCCAGCCCCAAACCCACGGTAAGAGAACTTGAAAGAAGATGCGGAGACCGTGTCTGTGTCTTCCAGTCCCAAACCCACGGTAAGAGAACTTGAAAGAAGATGCGGAGACCGTGTCTGTGTCTTCCAGTCCCAAACCCACGGTAAGAGAACTTGAAAGAAGATGCGGAGACCGTGTCTGTGTCTTCCAGTCCCAAACCCACGATAAGAGAACTTGAATGATGGCCACAGTCGATCGTTGATCCCCCTTTAAATGGTCTATCAGCCTAACTCCCCAGTTATTATAGCCCCTAGCGTATTCACCTAGATCAGGGCTATTCAACTATATTCTTACAGTTGGCAGATTTGAAAAAGGTTATTTACTGGGGACCAGACATTGTTTACATGCGATTGCTTTTCCTAAGACCGGTATGAACCACTTCTTTGGCCGACTTATAACACAGTTGACCTGCATTACATTCTTCATACATCGCTTTGTTTTTGATTTTTATTTACACATAGGAAACCTTTTATGCATGGCATATGTCAGCTGACCAGCATCACATTCCATTCTGTATTTATTTAATTTCATTCTTTCCTGTCTTACACAATTTATTTTGAATATAAAAAACACACAAGTGTTTCCCTTCGAATGGAAGAAATTGCACTTTGGGAGAGAGCAGAAAAGTGCAACCCGCCGGTCTGAAGATTCACATTTGACAGGAAGAAACAGTGTTTGTTTTCATGTGAGAGAAGCTGGATTTACACGTGTCTGTTTAGGAATTATTCTGCAATAATATGCTCAGTCCAAAACGTTGCACAGCCCACAGACTGAAGTGCCTGCCTCAGATAAGATGTTTGCACGTCTCCGAACTCTAGGTAGAGGGAACCCTTGTCATGTGACATTGGCACCTTAGCATTCGCAGAGAAGTCTCCCCGTCGCATCGGTATAGAAAGGATCCCTAACAAACTGCATCACCTTTGTGGGGAGACTAAACTCATCAAATCATGTTGCAAAGCTATCTTTCAGCTTAACTGAAAACCCTGACATTACTGGTGTCATCTGGACTCGGGATGGCTTTATTAGGCTGGACAAATGACATTTTTAACAACGCTTTTTTTTCCTGGTAAAAATGAGTTCATTGCATCCGTCGTGGAGCCCAGTTTCATAATATTACCATATGTCCCAGTTGCTTGCTTTAGTTTTGAAGTAATCGTGAAAAAACAGGCCTTATTTTAGGGCATTTTTCACCCTGCCATCTCCTATTAGTTCTACTGAGCACCGTGGCACCAACTCGCGTTCCGAACGTTCTATTCCCAGCCCATTGTTCTGCATCACAATGCCATCTCCTATTAGTTCTACTGAGCACCGTGGCACCAACTGGCTTTCCGAACGTTCTATTCCCAGCTCATTGTTCTGCATCACAATGCCTGCATTGCTATTGTTGGCAATGAGACCTGCCCACGTTGGTAGTTAAAATGTCAACAAGAAATGACTCATGGAACTCTGAGGTCGTCCCATTGTTTCCTATGGGGAAATATAGGTATGTCTGTCTATTTTGCTAAATATCTCGTAATGTGTATATTTAGATTTTTTCTCTCTCAAATTGGACACCATTGGACACCTCTTTCTAATTATGTAAGGCTGGGCAGCGTACTCCGTTGTCATCAAACGCAAGCCTCGAAAATACCTTTTGCCCTTGGAACGCTGAGCTCCCCCCATTGTTTTCCTATGGAGAGGCATGCTGGTGTCGTGTCTTTACTGTCATTAAATTGAAGACTTATAGTTTTTATCAAAGATTCTCTGTAATTAGTTATTACGCGATCAACTAAATAATAAAATAACTAATTTTATTATTATAATTTTTTTATAAATACTTTTCTCCCCAATTTTCATGGTATCCAATTGCTAGTAATTACTATCTTGTCTCATCCCTACAACTCCCGTACGGGCTCGGGAGAGACGAAGGTCGAAAGCCATGCGTCCTCCGAAGCACAACCCAACCAAGCCGCACTGCTTCTTAACACAGCGCGCCTCCAACCCGGAAGCCAGCCGCACCAATGTGTCGGAGGAAACACCGTGCACCTGACTACCTTGGCTAGCGCGCACTGCGCCCGGCCCGCCACAGGAGTCGCTGGAGCGCGATGAGACAAGGATATCCCTACCGGCCAAACCCTCCCTAACCCGGACGACGCTAGGCCAATTGTGCGTCGCCCCACGGACCTCCTGGTCGCGACAGAGCAAACAATACAACTAACAATACAACTAAAGAATAATGTGGGTGTAGATTGTGTGTGTTAGTGTCACAGACTGTGTCTGTGTGCCATTTCACAGTCCCTAATGTGCCATGAGATGTTGTTTTATACATTTTTTGAAAGATCATTTTGCTTAAATTATATATAAAAAAAAAAATCCCAGCAGAAATAAATCTGATATTTAGTAACAAAATGAGCCCTTGCTCAATATTATCCAATGGGAGAATCTCTTTTCTTATAGCCCTGCCCATTAAGTGCTGTCAATCAATATCAGTAACATACCAGTTACTGCCAATCGAAGCTGCTAACGGGGGTACAAGGGTCTGTCTGCTCGCCTATTGGCTCTTCGCCGCAGATAGACCACACTGCCTGAACATGCTTTGGCTAAACTCAGCTGTGACTTAAAAAACAATGGACTCCGCTTTGACTATCATAAACTTTATCCGATCAACATTTATCCTTCAACATGGCTCGTTTCGTAGTCTGCTGAGCATCATGATCTACTTCTACATAATGATGTTAGGTAGCTAAGTAAGGGTAGGCCCTAATGCTCTCAAGAGAGTATGAGAGTTTAGGGAGGAGATAATTGCATTTCTCTGCAATTGCCGCCACAACAAACCCAACACATACTGGTGTAAATGCTTGATGAGGAGTTTAGCTGAGGTTTGTTTATTGAGTGGCATCAATCACTTGGACTTAATTTGGGACTACAGAGGGATAAAACAGTTATTGACATGATTGACTGCTTTTCTTTTTTCCTCTGATATGAGCCCCCCCAAAACCTTTTCCCTACAGTGGGTAACTATAGAAGGCTAGGCTGGACAATGGAAAAGGTCAAGGAAGAAAAATGGCAAGCAAACTTTGGCTAAGCTGGGGAGGCAGGTAGCCTAGTGGTTAGAGCGTTGGACTAGTAACCGAAAGGTTGCTAGATCAAATCCCCGAGCTGACAAGGTAAAAATCTGTCATTCTGCCCCTGAACAAGGCAATTAACCCACTGTTCCAAGGCCGTCATTGAAAATAAGAATTTGTTCTTAACTGACTTGACAAGTTAAATAAAAGTTTAAAAAGTTGTTTTAAATACAAATAAGCTGGAGCACTAGCGCCAGCCCATAGCAAATGAATGGAATCAAACACTCGCAAAGCCCGTTTTGACTGGAGTGAAGCTTGGAGATCAATTTCACCTAAATGGCACCAAAAAAATGGATCCCTTTTTATTTTACCACTACAATCTGTTCTTAGGACGAAACTGAAAAATAACAACCCGTGTAGAAAGTAAACAGCTGCACCTCGATGGTGCCAGGTGTGCTTATGTCTGCATAACGAGGAAGGAAGAAAAACATTGCTATTTCTGGCTAGCGGTCAATGATATACACATTGTAACTTTGCAACAAGATTTGATGATTTTAGTCTCCCCACAAAGGTGATGCAGTTTGCTAGGGACCCTTTCTATACTGATGCGGGGCGAGACGTGTCTGCAAAAGCTGACTTATTTTATTTAGAAAATATTTTCTTAACTCTATTTCTTGAACTGCATTGTTGGTTAAGGGCTTGTAAGTAAGCACCTGTTGTATTCGGCGCATGTGACAAATAAAACTTGATGTTGATTCGCACGGGACTAGTACTTTCAGGAGACCAAAAAACATGAGGTTATTCTGGTTGGAATTAAAAATGACTGACATGGCAGATTTAGACAGGACAAAAATTACATATATGTTGTTTTGTGCTCGGGCACATAATTACATTACCCGACCTCCCCCCGTAAATCAACTTGTCGTCCTTAGCAGACACAAAAATACAAACATTAGGAGTTATTGTATTGTGCTAGTCAATTATTACATAGAACAATCATTTTTTGGAGACCCTGTCCTGCTATCAGCCTGTGATGTGTGTGTTGTAAAGTGCCTTGCTGATGGGCACAACGGCAGTAGGTAGTATACGGTGATATTGAAGCCCGGTGGGTTACCGGCTTCAATATCCCTGTGTACTACCTACTGCTGTTTTGCCTTTGAGCAAGGGACTTCACCCCTAAGTGCTCTGCTCTGCCACAGCCCTGTTCTGCTCCCAGCCTGTGACCAACAGGCAGAACAGTCAGACATCTATGCACTAAGAGACTGTTTTTGTAGAAACTGACAAACCCCTGGATGCTGAAACATAATCAACATTTTTAAAACACTGAAAAAATCCCCTCAAATCAAAAAACGTGATCTAATGCATTGTATACATCTGGGGACCTACTGTATAAGAAAGCCCACAGGAAATGCCTGGTGTAGCGTTTAGTTTTGAACATCCTATTCTGGTCAGATGCAGGACTGAACCTTTTCAGGAGAAGAGCAAATCCCTCATGAGTTGGGCTACTAAATGAGCCCACAAGAGCCTAACTACTGAGTTCTTATTGATAATGTTTTTATTTCATATATTTGAATGTATTGTATAATTAGTTAACTCTTGATGTATGTAACAAGTGCACTGCATTCCAGTGCAATTGATGTTAGACTATAAATGTGTATTTGTGAAAGTGAAATAGTAAATGTGATAATAGAAGAAAAATAAACTCATATTGATCTATGACTTTAGTAAAGTTCTTACCATAGGTTTTGGGCTGGACGACAATTCAGTTTTGATGACCTGAATTAAGTGAACCAAGACAACAATTAGACATCAATTACATTCTTGGTAGTTAAGAGACGCTGTCTGCATTACAACATATTGCATGACAGGGTAGTGAATTGCTCATCCTCCCGGCTCTTCCAAGATGGGTGGTAATTTCATCTAGCATCTTAAAGAAAAAAAGTTCCTCACCTGTGTTCTCCATGGCCAGTCTGAATCACCGTAACTATAAGTCAACTCTTCGCCAGCTGCAATATCTCGAGTCGCGAAGAGGCACAAGTGTGGCTCATCGTTTGCTTGTATGGCCTTCATTTTGAGATTGAGTCTTTTGTGATCATCATTAACGAGTCTCCCAAGGGAGGAGTCTTCTTCAGATGCATCAATGCTGCATAGAAACATAACATGTCACAGTTTAATGAAGATATTGCAGCACAGGGTTTCTATTTCAGAAAAGGGGCAGAAAAGTCCCTAACGCGTTGTTTAAAAAAAGGAGTGCAGATGCTCTGATAGCGAACCAGTTGGTTTGAAGACTAATATTGTTCCTTACTGTTTAGGTCAGGGACAAGGTCAAATTAGTATCTGGGCCTGAGATAGGCCTACAGTGCATATTGTGCCACCAACCATTTAAATGTCTGTCTCCATTTTAATGTTGTTGCTTTTTTTTAGATCTCAAAAGGCATTAATATGTTTATTTTGTTCTCATCAATCCTACTTACCACCATGTTCTTCCTTTCCATTGGAAATCGAAAAGAAACACCTTTGCAGAATCATTGTACTGATCAGCTCGGACCCTCGCCCTCCTGTTGTGTAAGCAGTTCACCTCGGTACTCCACAACAAAGTCTCCTTTGGATATGAATTCAGTGGCAAAAACTCCCCGTCCTTAGCAGACACAAAATACAAACATTAGGAGATATTGCATTGTGCTTGTCAATTATTACAGAGAATAATCACTGTCTGGAGGTCCACTCCGGTCACATGATCACCCCATTCAACTTGCCAAGCTTCTCCAAAAACAACTGTTCTCATAAAATGACCTCACACTGTCTAAAAGTGATCTCACACATATCACTGCCAATCAAAATGAGGTTCAGGTGTGCAGCAGGGGGTTTAGGGAGGGGGATGCGCTGCTCTGTCTTTCAAGAGGCTAGATTCAGTTGTCACTCTTACTTTGTCTTCTAAACCAATGATTCGTTTTCAAGGTGGGCCTTTTCAGGTGGAAGGAGATTTCAGATGGAGCATCGTGTGACTGTAGTGGACCTTTAAGAATCCTATGACCATAATACAAAGACATGGCAAGCTATTCCTTTAAACCTTTTTTCCTGGGTGACTGTGCCCATATATCCCAATTCACTGTTTCCCCACTAACCTCTAAAATGTACATCTGATTCATCTAATTCATAGCTGTCATATTTAGGACTGTCAGAAATATATTCAATCTTCACCTTACCTTTAAAGATATTGATAAAACGCTGGTAAGTACTGGTTTATCAATGTTTGATCTGATGTGATGCTGTGCATCCTCGATGGGCCGGAGTCGCCTGGAAGACCTCTCCGTCAGGCCAACTCAAATCTATCCTTAATCTGTGGAATAAAGCAGACATTATAAACTGGGTAGTTTGGGTCCTGGATGTTGATTGGCTGAAACTGTGTTATATTTAAGAAATAAGGCACCTCGGGGGTTTGTGGTATATGGCCAATATACCAAGGTTAAGGGCTGTAACCAGGCAGGCACTCCGCGTTGCCTCTTACGTAAGAACAGTCCTCAACCTTTCCTTGTGCTTTACTGCTTAACTATACCAAGGCTGTCAGACAATCAACATTCATGGCTTAACCTACAATTTATAAGAGACATAATGTATGTTTTGTTAGATGACTACAAAAACAAGCACGTTAGAAGCAGTAAAACATTCCATATGTGACTTTCCCTCTTCCACTCTGCTATGAGATGCAAGGTGGGGTGCACAACCCCTGGTTTCCAGCCAGCCAACTTTAGCTCGCTAAACTAACACCATCTAATGTTATCAAACTGCTACCTACTCAAGTTCATCTATGGGATCACGTGTCCCATTTAGCTGTCTATGCATGTTACTTATAACCACACTGATAGAATTGACTGAAATAGCCATAAAATATCAGTCTCTTTATCAACAGTTATGTTAACTAATCAAGCTACCCGCCCAAATGTCAACAAAATTGGCTCACTAGTGCATTAGCTAGATAGTGAGCGAACATTAGCACTAGCAACAAACAAGCTAACTAGGCTAACATAGTTCATAAACCAATACAACGATTTATGGTGGTGGAATTGTACTACAGCATGAAAATAACTTTCCATATCATTTCAATTCTTGAAAATATGATATTGCTCACCTTTCTTTTAGGAACAGCGGGGACCTGCAGATGGGCCGCCCCGTGTTACCGGACGAGCTTCTCCAGATGAAAGTGATTTTCCCTCTCTGGCTCTGCGCGGTAAAGTGGAGTGGGGGAGGGGAATCACAACGTGGGGACAGAGATAGTCATATAGGGGACGTGTCACCACAGTGGTGTGTGTGCATCTGTCAAGGCGCTGGAATCCTATACAATCGACATGACTGATGTTGATATTTCACTTGTGTAGTAAATATTCTATAGACCTAAGAAATAGGCTAATACATTGCAAAATGAATGCATTTCCCTAGGCCTATAGGTCATAGGAAACTTCAAGACACCAAAATGTACATTTTAAGGATTCAGAAATTGTATTGATTGATCCAGAAACACATAGGAATAAGGTCAATAGGCCTTGGCTATTTTCTGACATAGGAAGGGCTGGCTTACCTGGGCTATTGCCCCTGGGCCCCAGAAATAAAAAAATATACAGTATGTAGTATATATTTATTTTTTACTGCAACCG
>NW_024058854.1:0-45478 GCF_016432855.1 Salvelinus namaycush
TAATTATAGACCACAGACAATTCAATAAATACAATTTTGAAGTGCACAAAATATATGTACCAATGGCAGATTGCCCTTAAACAACTCCTACAGTACTGAACAACATATCAAAGTGCAGAACTTCAGTATAATGCCCCTTAAAAACCACACATTAGTTAAACAACTGCATAGTTTGTGCCCCTGTTTTTAAGACAGTACTCACTGGTGGTAATCGGAACTTCAGTCTCCTCTTTTATTGAGATATCCTCCTCTTTTACTCGAAAAGGTTCTTCCTCTTCTTTCAATTTTACGGCATCTTCCTCCTTTTTGATTCTGAAAGCTTCTACCTCTTTTTCCACTTTGACAACCTCTTTCCCATCTTCCTCTTTCACTGTAATATCATCCTCTTGTTTCTCCATTTTCATTCTTCAAGCCTCTTTGCCTCCTTTCACCAGTTTCTTTCTCCGTCTAGATTTGTGCGTTTATGCTCCGGGAAATTAACCTAGTGCAGTATCAATGTAACACATTGCTAATTTAACAAGCAAATTACGTTTATAAATGAACCAGTAGATAGGTAAACAGAATTATGTTCGAAACACTAAGAGTAATATACACAAGAATGGTATAAAGAGTTTTAGGTTTGCTAGCAAAGCTCCGCGTGGTTAAACCAGAAGCCTTTTGTCGCTGTTGAAGAAGCCTCCTGTCCCGTCCACTAGATTATACGTCACGCAAGAAGCATCCCCTGAAAAACTCGCCTTCTGCTGACTGGAGTGGGTAACGCAGTTTGGAAACAGTAGTTACTACACTTTTGTATTGTAAAGAACGTCATAATAATTTAACAATAAGCTGATATGTTTTCTCTTACGTCTTACAAATAATACCGTCCTGTGTACAGACGTAGAAGCTCAATAGTGTAATAATAATAGCGACCCTGGGTTTATAATCGCGAAAATCGACCCTGCCGCACGAGCATGCTTTTGCGGCACAGTCGATAGCGCGCCGGACCTCGGGCTAGAAGGTCGAGGGTTCGAGACCTGCTCGCTACTGTTTCATTACAATATGAATATGTAAATGTTGAATAAATACTTATATGATTAGGTAGTGTTTTAATACACATTTGCTCTGTTCATTTTTTACATTCGTTTTTATTTAGATGTGACGGTACTATTCCCTTAAAGCTACGCTCTTTAAGATACAAATCATCCTGTAAACCAGGGGTGGGCAACTCCAGTCCTCGGGGCCTGATTGATGTCACACGTTTTCTCTCTCCCTAGCAAACACAGCTGATTAATCAAACTGCATTCTAAACTGAAGATCATGAATTGTTGATTATTGGAGTCTGGTGTGTTAGCTGGGGCTGGGGCAAAACTGTGACACTAATCAGGCCCTCGAGGACTGGAATTTCCCAACCCCGCTGTAAACAATAGACCAAATGCGTCACATTCAAATAGCACTTGATTATCTGTAGTGCTTTACACTGAGTCTACAAAACATTAAGAACACCTGCTCCTTCCATGACAGAAACTGACCAGGTGAATACAGGTGAATGCTATGATCCCTTATTGATGTCACTAGTTAAATCCACTTCAATCAGTGTAGATGAAGGGGAGGAGATGGGTTAAATAAGGATTTTTAAGCCTTGAGACAAATGAGACATGGATTGTGTATGTGTATCATTCAGAGGGTGAATGGGGAAGATAAAATATTTAAGTGTCTTTGAACGGGGGATGGTAGTAGGTGCCAGGTGCACCGGTTTGTGTCAAGAACTGCAAAGTTGCTGGGGTTTTCCAGCTCAACAGTTTCCCATGTGTACTAAGAGTGGTCCACCACCCTAACAGTGACGTTTAAGATGAGGCAGAACGATTTGTTTTTTTATGAGCATGGCCTTATTTCTATTACAGCATATTAGATGACTGTCATTCATATTCCGTTCACCCTGTTCAATGAAACAGCAATAGGTTTAGGCTAATACATGATACTAGAATTTTCCCTATACCCATCATGAGGCTGCTACAACCTGCCTATGAATTAAAGTTTAGAATGTAGGTGCACACAGGTCGAGATACGTTTTTTAGGTGACAGACAGTGACACATGGACAGACAGTCGTGAAGACATCACCAACTAATTATCATGGTCCAAACACACCAAGACAGTCGTGAAGAGGGCACGACAACAAGTTTTCCACCTCAGGAGACTGAAAAGATTTGGCATGGGTCCCCAGATCCTCAAAAAGTTATACAGCTGCACCATCAAGAGCATCCTGACCGGTTGCATCACCGCATGGTATGGCAACTGCTCGGCATCTGACCGTAATGTACTACAGAGGGTAGTGAACATCACTGGGGCCAAGCTTCATGCCATCCAGGACCTATATAAAGAAAGACCCAAAAATTGTCAGTCACCCAAGTCATAGACTGTTTTCTCTGCTCCCGCACGTCAAGCGGTACCGGAGCACCAAGTCTAGAACCAAAAGGCTCCTTAACAGCTTCTACCCCCATAAGCCATAAGACTGCTGAACAATTAATCAAATGGCCACCTGGACTATTTACATTGACCCTTCATTTGTTTTGTACACTGCTGCTACTTGGTGTTTATTATCTATGAAATGTCACTGTCATGTTTTGTCATTTGATTATCATGTCTTGTCCCTGTGCTTCCCTTCCATTTGTCTCCCTCTGCTGGTCTTAGTAGGTTCTTTCCCTCTCTCTTCCCCTCCCTCTCTTCCTCTCTCGCTCTCTCTCTATCGTTCCGTTCCTGCTCCCAGCTGTTCCTCATTCTCCTAACTACCTCATTTAATCTTTCACACCTGTCCCCTATTTTGCCCTCTGATTAGAGTTCCTATTTCTCCCTCTGTTTTCCGCTTCTGTCCTTGTCGGATCTTTGTTTGATGTTTGCTGTTCTGTGTCCTGGTTCCGCCCTGTCGTGTTTTTGCCTTCATCAGATGCTGCGTGTGAGCAGGTGTCATCTAAGATATATCCAGGAGTACCGTTTTGTTTAAGTCTGGAATAAAGACTCTGTTTTTGTTAAAGTCGCTTTTGGGTCCTCATTCATCTGCATAACAGAAAGATCCGACCAGAATGGACCCAGCGACTACGGATTCTCGCAACACTGCCATCGAGATCCAGGGAGCTATGCTCGGCAGACACGAGCAGGAATTGTCTGCTGCTCGTCATGCCGTTGAGACCCTGGCCGCTCAGGTTTCCAACCTCTCAGGACAGTTTCAGAGTCTTCGTCTCGTGCCACCTGTTACTTCCTGGTCTTCCGAGTCTTCGGAACCTAGGGTTAATAACCCACCATGTTACTCTGGGCAACCCACTGAGTGCCGCTCCTTTCTCACCCAGTGTGATATTGTGTTTTCTCTCCAGCCCAACACATACTCACGAGAGAGAGCTCGGATCGCCTACGTCATATCACTCCTTACTGGTCGGGCTCGGGAGTGGGGCACAGCTATCTGGGAGGCAAGGGCTGAGTGTACTAACGATTATCAGAGCTTTAAAGAGGAGATGATACGGGTTTTTGATCGTTCAGTTTTTGGGAAGGAGGCTTCCAGGGTCCTGGCTTCCCTATGTCAAGGTGATCGATCCATAACGGATTACTCTATAGAGTTTCGCACTCTTGCTACATCCAGTGACTGGAACGAGCCGGCGTTGCTCGCTCGTTTTCTGGAGGGACTTCACGCTGAGGTGAAGGATGAGATTCTCTCCCGGGAGGTTCCTTCCAGCGTGGACTCTTTGATTGCACTCGCCATCCGCATAGAACGACGGGTAGATCTTCGTCACCGAGCTCGTGGAAGAGAGCTCGCGTTAACGGTGTTTCCCCTCTCCGCATCTCAACCATCTTCTCCCATCAGCTCAGAGACTGAGCCCATGCAGCTGGGAGGTATTCGCATCTCGACTAAGGAGAGGGAACGGAGAATCACCAACCGCCTTTGTCTCTATTGCGGTTCTGCTGGACATTTTGTCATGTCATGTCCAGTAAAAGGCCAGAGCTCATCAGTAAGCGGAGGGCTACTGGTGAGCGCTACTACTCAGGTCTCTCCATCAAGATCCTGTACTACCTTGTCGGTCCATCTACGCTGGACCGGTTCGGCTGCTTCCTGCAGTGCCTTGATAGACTCTGGGGCTGAGGGTTGTTTTATGGACGAAGCATGGGCTCGGAAACATGACATTCCTTTCAGACAGTTAGGGAGGCCCACGCCCATGTTCGCCTTAGATGGTAGTTCTCTCCCCAGTATCAGATGTGAGACACTACCTTTAACCCTCACAGTATCTGGTAACCACAGTGAGACCATTTCCTTTTTGATTTTTCGTTCACCTTTTACACCTGTTGTTTTGGGTCATCCCTGGCTAGTATGTCATAATCCTTCTATTAATTGGTCTAGTAATTCTATCCTATCCTGGAACGTTTCTTGTCATGTGAAGTGTTTAATGTCTGCTATCCCTCCTGTTTCTTGTGTCCCCTCTACTCAGGAGGAACCTGGTGATTTGACAGGAGTGCCGGAGGAATATCATGATCTACGCACGGTCTTCAGTCGGTCCAGAGCCAACTCTCTTCCTCCTCACCGGTCGTATGATTGTTGTATTGATCTCCTTCCGGGGACCACTCCCCCTCGGGGTAGACTATACTCTCTGTCGGCTCCCGAACGTAAGGCTCTCGAAGATTATCTGTCTGTTTCTCTCAACGCCGGTACCGTGGTGCCTTCTTCCTCTCCCGCCGGAGCGGGGTTTTTCTTTGTTAAGAAGAAGGACGGTACTCTGCGCCCCTGTGTGGATTATCGAGGGCTGAATGACATAACGGTTAAGAATCGTTATCCGCTTCCCCTTATGTCGTCAGCCTTCGAGATGCTGCAGGGAGCCAGGTTCTTTACTAAGTTGGACCTTCGTAACGCTTACCATCTCGTACGCATCAGAGAGGGGGACGAGTGGAAAACGGCGTTTAACACTCCGTTAGGGCATTTTGAATACCGGGTTCTGCCGTTCGGTCTCTCTAATGCTCCAGCTGTCTTTCAGGCATTAGTTAATGATGTACTGAGAGACATGCTGAACATCTTTGTTTTCGTTTACCTTGACGATATCCTGATTTTTTCACCGTCACTCGAGATTCATGTTCAGCACGTTCGACGTGTACTCCAGCGCCTTTTAGAGAATTGTCTCTACGTGAAGGCTGAGAAGTGCGCCTTTCATGTCTCCTCTGTCACTTTTCTTGGTTCTGTTATTTCCGCTGAAGGCATTCAGATGGATCCCGCTAAGGTCCAGGCTGTCAGCGATTGGCCCGTCCCTAAGTCACGTGTCGAGTTGCAGCGCTTTCTCGGTTTCGCTAATTTCTATCGGCGTTTCATTCGTAATTTCGGTCAAGTGGCTGCCCCTCTCACAGCTCTGACTTCTGTCAAGACTTGCTTTAAGTGGTCCGGTTCCGCCCAGGGAGCTTTTGATCTCCTCAAGAAGCGTTTTACATCCGCTCCTATCCTTGTTACTCCTGACGTCACTAAACAATTTATTGTCGAGGTTGACGCTTCAGAGGTGGGCGTGGGAGCCATTCTGTCCCAGCGCTTCCAGTCTGACGATAAGGTTCATCCTTGCGCTTACTTTTCTCATCGCCTGTCGCCATCGGAACGCAACTATGATGTGGGTAACCGCGAACTGCTCGCTATCCGCTTAGCCATAGGCGAATGGCGACAGTGGTTGGAGGGGGCGACCGTTCCTTTTGTCGTTTGGACTGACCATAAGAACCTTGAGTACATCCGTTCTGCCAAACGACTTAATGCACGTCAAGCTCGTTGGGCGTTGTTTTTCGCTCGTTTCGAGTTCGTGATTTCCTATCGCCCGGGAAATAAGAACACCAAGCCTGATGCCTTATCCCGTCTCTTTAGTTCTTCTGTGGTTTCTACCGACCCCGAGGGGATTCTCCCTGAAGGGCGTGTTGTCGGGTTGACTGTCTGGGGAATTGAGAGACAGGTAAAGCAAGCGCTCACTCACACTGCGTCGCCGCGCGCTTGTCCTAGTAACCTTCTGTTTGTTCCTGTCTCTACTCGTCTGGCTGTTCTTCAGTGGGCTCATTCTGCCAAGTTAGCTGGCCACCCCGGTGTTCGGGGTACGCTTGCTTCTATTCGCCAGCGGTTTTGGTGGCCTACTCAGGAGCGGGACACGCGCCGTTTCGTGGCTGCTTGTTCGGACTGCGCGCAGACTAAGTCAGGTAACTCTCCTCCTGCCGGTCGTCTCAGACCGCTTCCCATTCCTTCTCGACCATGGTCTCACATCGCCTTAGACTTTATTACCGGTCTGCCTTCGTCTGCGGGGAAGACTGTGATTCTTACGGTTATCGATAGGTTCTCTAAGGCGGCACATTTCATTCCCCTCGCTAAGCTTCCTTCCGCTAAGGAGACGGCACAAATCATCATTGAGAATGTGTTCAGAATTCATGGCCTCCCGTTAGACGCCGTTTCAGACAGAGGTCCGCAATTCACGTCACAGTTTTGGAGGGAGTTCTGTCGTTTGATCGGTGCTTCCGTCAGTCTCTCTTCCGGGTTTCATCCCCAGTCTAACGGTCAAGCAGAAAGGGCCAATCAGTCGATTGGTCGCATTTTACGCAGCCTTTCGTTTCGAAACCCTGCGTCTTGGGCAGAACAGCTCCCCTGGGCTGAGTACGCTCACAACTCGCTTCCTTCGTCTGCTACCGGGCTATCTCCGTTTCAGAGTAGTCTTGGTTACCAGCCTCCTCTGTTCTCGTCCCAGCTCGCCGAGTCCAGCGTTCCCTCCGCTCAGGCTTTTGTCCAACGTTGTGAGCGCACTTGGAGGAGGGTCAGGTCTGCACTTTGCCGTTACAGGGCGCAGACTGTGAGAGCCGCCAATAAACGTAGGATTAAGAGTCCTAGGTATTGTCGCGGTCAGAGAGTGTGGCTTTCCACTCGTAACCTTCCCCTTACGACAGCTTCTCGCAAGTTGACTCCGCGGTTCATTGGTCCGTTCCGTGTCTCTCAGGTCGTCAATCCTGTCGCTGTGCGACTGCTTCTTCCGCGACATCTTCGTCGCGTCCACCCTGTCTTCCATGTCTCTTGTGTCAAGCCTTTTCTTCGCGCTCCCGTTCGTCTTCCCTCCCCCCCTCCCGTCCTTGTCGAGGGCGCACCTATTTACAAGGTACGGAAGATCATGGACATGCGTTCTCGGGGACGTGGTCACCAGTACTTAGTGGATTGGGAGGGTTACGGTCCTGAGGAGAGGAGTTGGGTTCCATCTCGGGACGTTCTGGACCGTTCGTTGATTGATGATTTCCTCCGTTGCCGCCAGGGTTCCTCCTCGAGTGCGCCAGGAGGCGCTCGGTGAGTGGGGGGGTACTGTCATGTTTTGTCATTTGATTATCATGTCTTGTCCCTGTGCTTCCCTTCCATTTGTCTCCCTCTGCTGGTCTTAGTAGGTTCTTTCCCTCTCTCTTCCCCTCCCTCTCTTCCTCTCTCGCTCTCTCTCTATCGTTCCGTTCCTGCTCCCAGCTGTTCCTCATTCTCCTAACTACCTCATTTAATCTTTCACACCTGTCCCCTATTTTGCCCTCTGATTAGAGTTCCTATTTCTCCCTCTGTTTTCCGCTTCTGTCCTTGTCGGATCTTTGTTTGATGTTTGCTGTTCTGTGTCCTGGTTCCGCCCTGTCGTGTTTTTGCCTTCATCAGATGCTGCGTGTGAGCAGGTGTCATCTAAGATATATCCAGGAGTACCGTTTTGTTTAAGTCTGGAATAAAGACTCTGTTTTTGTTAAAGTCGCTTTTGGGTCCTCATTCATCTGCATAACAGTCACTTCACCCCGACCTACATGTACAAATTACCTCAACTAACCTGTACCCCCGCACATTGACTCGGTACCAGTATCCCCTGTATATAGCCTTGTTATTGTTATTTTATTGTGTTACTTTTTATTATTTTTTACTTTTGGTCATTTGCTCATTTTCTTAACTCTTCTTGAACCGTACTGTTAGTTAAGGGCTTGTAAGTAAGCAATTCACTGTAAGTTCTACATTTGTTGTATTCGGCGCATTTGACAAATAAAGTTTGATTTTATTTGACAAATTCAGGTATGTTTATCCTGTTTTTTTCTGTTTAAGAAACGTTTGTCTCTAGAGAGTTGAAAACAGCAGGTCTGGGACAGGTAGCACCTCCGGTGAACAGGTCAGGGTTCCATAGCCGCAGGCAGAACAGTTGAAACTGGAGCAGCAGCACGGCCAGCTGGACTGGGGACAGCAAGGAGTCATCATGCCAGGTAGTCCTGAGGCATGGTCCTAGGGCTCAGGTCCTCTGAGAGAGAGAAAGAAAGAAAGAGAGAAAGAGAGAGAGCATACTTAAATTCACACAGGACACCGGATAAGACAGGAGAAATACTCCAGATATAACAGACTGACCCCAGCCCCTCGACACATAAACTACTGCAGCATAAATACTGGAGGCTGAGACAGGAGGGGTCAGGAGACACTGTGGCCCCTTCCGATGATACCCCCGGACAGGGCCAAACAGGCAGGATATAACCCCACCCACTTTGCCAAAGCACAGCCCCCACACCACTAGAGGGATATCTTCAACCACCAACTTACCATCCTGAGACAAGGCCGAGTATAGCCCACAAAGATCTTCGCCATGGCACAACCCAATGGGGGGTGCCAACCCATGAATACGTCTGCACAGTATTGTCTCATCTCGTTGGCGGTTATGATATTGTTTAGTACCTTGAGCGGGGTTGAGGTGCACCCATGACCAGCTCGGAAACCGCATTGCACAGCGGAGAAGGTTCATGCTGAAAGAGCTCTGATAGGTTGGAGGATGTCCTCCGGAAGTTGTCATAATTACTGTTTAAGTCTATGGAAGCCTTGAGAACCATGAGCCTCATAGGTTTTTGTATTGAAGTCAATGTACCCAGAGGAGGACGCAAAATAGTATGTTTTATTCAATTATTTTTTTATTCAATTATTTGTTGATGTGATTATATTTAGTATAGTTTTATCCAAAAATTATAATTTATTAATGTTTTACCAATTTATTTTATTCTGAAACTCACTGAAAATCCCTTCCCACAATTATGTCATGTTGGCTCGATGTCCTTTGGGTGCAGTGGAGGCTCCTCAGAGGAGGAAGGGGAAGACCATCCTTCTCTGAGGAGTGAAGACTGCACCCAAAGGACATCCAGCCAACATGACACAATTGGGGGAAGCATTGGAGTCAACATGTGCCAGCATCCCTGTGGAAGGCTTTGGACACTTTGAAGAGTTCATGCCCCGACAAATTGAGGCTCTTCTGAGGGAAAAGGAGGAGGTTCCTAGTCCTTATTAGGATGTTTATTTCTCTCCAAATGTTTGGTATGATCAGTGTACATATATATATAAAGAAAATATTGCATGACCAAAAGCACAATTCTATTTTTGTAAAAATGAGACAAGTGTACGAGCATATGTGTGTTCTCTCAAGAACTTTAAGTAGCCTGTATTTGATGTGATATACTCCTTTCGAGACAGGATTGTGTCACGTCACAGATCTGGGGAAGTGTACCAAAACATTTCTGCAGCATTGAAGGTCCCCATCATCTTAAAAGGAAGAAGTTTGAAACCACCAAGACCCTTCCTACTGCTGGCTGCCCGGCCAAACTGAACAATCGGGGGAGAAGGGCCTTGGTCAGGGAGGTAACCAAGAACCCAATGGTCACTCTGACAGAGCTCCTCTGTGGAGATGGGAGAACCTTCCAGAAGGACAACCATCTCTGCATCACTCCACCAAGCAGGACGTTATGGTAGAGTTGCCAGACGGAAGCCACTCCTCAGTAAAAGGCACATGAAAGCCAGATTGGAGTTTGCCAAAAGGCACCTAAAGGACTATCAGACCATGAGTAACAAAATTCTCTGGTCTGATGAATGCCATGGGTCACGTCTGGAGGAAACCTGGCACCATTTCTACGGTGAAGCATGGGGTTGGCAGCATCATGCTGTGGGGATGATTTTCAGCGACATGGACTGGGAGACTCTTCAGGATCGAGGGAAAGATGAACGGAGCAAAATACAGAGAGATAATTTTTGAAAACTTGCTCCAGAGCACTCAGGACCTCAGACTGGGGCAAAGGTTAACCTTCCAATAGGACAACGACCCTACGCACAAAGCCAAGACAACGCAGGAGTGGCTTTGGGAGATGTCTCTGAATGTCCTTGAGGGGCCCAGCCAGAGCCCGGATTTGAACCCGATTTAACATCTCTGGAGAGACCTGAAAATAGCTTTGTAGTGACACTCCCCATCCAACCTGACAGAGTTTGAGAGGATCTGCAGAGAAGAATGGGAGAAACATGAGGCTCCTGCTGCTGCTGTCCTCAAGGGCAAATTGACAGATTTTTTACCTAGTTGTCTTTGGGATTCAAACCAGAGATCTTTCGGTTACTGGCCCAAAAGTAGTAACCGCTAGGCTACCTGCAGCAGGAGCCACACATTTATTTTTCCCTCATTATGAACATTCATATTGGTCAACAGTCAACCTATTGTGTGGATTGAACATTCATATTGGACTGTAGCAGCTAGTTAACTGGCTACCGATCAACCTATTGTGTGTATTTAATATTTATATTGGACTGTAGCAGCTAGCTAACTGGCTACTGATCAACCTATTGTGTGTATTGAATATTCATATTGGACAGCCTTACCTATATAGTAGCACCACCACCCATCAGCCCATTCTCTTCTTGATGTCAAAGCTGCAGTGTATTGTTGGTATAGGAGTATTAAATTAATGAATAATCCTATTTATTTAAAGCCACACTAAGATGTCACCATACTATTCCTTTAAAGCCCCTCTGTCATATATAAATCATCAGAGTGGGAAACCAACTGACATGGAAACAATGGAGCAAATGGATCACTATCAGAGGGATGTATTATGATATCATATAGAACTACTCAGACATTCCAAATCAGGCTTCATCCATATCATGAAGGTGGATATTGATCCAACCATTTCCAAAGTAATGACGGGGCTGACGGAAACAGGATATGTCTGTACACTTTTATAAATGCAGACAGACGATTTGTTATTTAGTTTGACATGGTTGGGTCTTTTAGTGTCAGTAAAAATTTAGAAACGAGAGATGGGTGTGGAAACTCCTTTATGCACAAATATTTGTATAATAACCATCACATCTGACTTGGAAACCCATGCAGTTTATTAGGCTACAGATGAAATAAGTTATGAACTTCACGGGGTGGTGAAACTACATGTGATGAGCTTGATGCTCCTTTCCAATACATTTTGAGGGTTATTCTGGTGACATGATGATCGATGCTTGGCTGCCATTTGACAAATAAAATAATATCTCTCTTATCCATAATAATCTCATCATGTAGGTAGCCTACCAGCACTGTATCTGTGAACTGCTGACTACAGTGCACGGGACAAGAGCACGTTTTCTATTTGACGCAAGTTTTTAAAACCATCAGTAGAGTTGAAAATGTGATGGAAACCAATTTAACTTGTATTTTTCATTCTGTACATGGGAATTTAACAGCAAACTTTCTTTTTTTGTGCACTACGTCATAACGCAAAGTCTTTAATCCGCAATAAGTCTGTTTGATGTAAACATTTCAGGTGGGAAAATATGTATATATTTTTTTGCAGATTTTAGAATATTCACATGAAAATCTGCACGGAAACTTAGCTACTAAGGTGGATATTGATCCAACACCTGCCACATATTCAAACCTGCCCACTGGGCACAGACGTCAGTTCAACATCCAGTTTTTATTTACATTTCTTTGAGTCATCAAGTAAAGTGAATTCAACATGAAATCAACACAAAATGTCACCTGTCATTGGATTTAGGTTGCCAGTTCGGTGAAAAATAAAAAAATACCTGCCGTTCATGGCTTTTTACAACTCCAATCAGTTTTCAACATTAATCTATCATCACATGGATTTGTTTTGTTGAAATGACGTGGAAACAAAGTTTATTCAACCAGTGGGAGGCTTGTAAATGACCCCAGGAAAGTCAAACAAAGACCTATTCATTGAGACAATGATAAACAGCAATCTGTGGGAGAGTTGATGTGGATATTATAAAATAACGATCTGCTGGAGTCCAAGTCAAACCAAGATTCTTTATTTCTGAGCTCAGAGAGAATAACAGTTACACAGCGCAGTGTAGAGTCTGAATTCCTGAAGCATTGGGTGATGAGCACATATCTTTATAGTTTCCTGTTCCTGGGAGGGACTTTATTCATACAAGGATGCAGGTGCAGCTGGTTTGCAACGCAAGATGATACTCCCAGGAACAGGATATTATAATAGGACAGTTTCACAAGGTTAGTCACATACTCAGTTACGTGGACACATACAATTAACATTTTCCATTACAGAGTCTGTGAACATTTTAATTTCATTAAATCATCAGTGGGCCAACAATGCAAATGTTAACAATGGAACAAATGCATCACATCCAAATATCACTTGATTATCTGTAGTGCTGGAGGAAAGACACCCAGATAAACACAAACACAGAGTTTAAAAAAGGACCATTTAAACACATGGAATCTGATCTACTCTATATTCAAACTGAAAAACTCCATATTCACTTCATGTTTTCTAATAAAAACATACAAATATATACAGTGGGATTTGAGTATATTCACACTTATTCTCCCCTGTGTGTATTCTTTCATGTCTTTTCAGATTCCATAAATTGCTAAAACTCTTTCCACACTGGGAGCAGAGGTAAGGCTTCTCCTCTGTGTGCATTCTCTCATGTATATTCAGGTTACCTATCTGGCTAAAACTCTTTCCACACTGGGAGCAGTTGTAAGGCTTCTCCCCTGTGTGTATTCTCATGTTCATTCAGGTGTCCTTTCTGGTTAAACCGCTTTCCACACTGGGAGCAGTGGTAAGGCTTCTCCCCTGTGTGGATTCTCTCATGTTGTTTCAGGTCCCATAACCGGTTACAACCCTTTCTACAGTGGGAGCACTGGTGTCATCTTGCTGGTTTGGACGTCCCTGGCTCTGGTTCCTCTGAGTATTGTCTTTCTCCTGCCAAAGACAGTGTTTTAAAAAAAAAAATAGAGACCTGAATGAAACCTCCACATGATAAAACAACCATGCTACGAGGGTAAATCCTGAATCAGATCTCTCAATAACCTGAGGCCAGTTTTAACAATCTTTGTGTGATTTTAAAACAAATGTTGTAGAGCATCCTGGTAATTACTGATATGTTTACATTACTTATTTTATTCATCCTGTTTAACAAGTCAGAACACAAAAAAAACTAGACAGTTCTATGACACTCAAGACACAGACATCGCTGGATTCCTATCAGCAGGTGGTTCTAAATATATAACCTTCATAGTTGTATGATACAAAATGTGACCTACAAACTTCCTTAAACATAAAATAACTAAATAGGTAATTTTGTGTGATAATCCAAAACTTGTTTTTACGTCGAAGACACAAAGCACATCAGTAACATCTCCCCGTTGTTGAAAGGGTTCGACACATGATGTTTAAAAATGGACCAATTTCTTATTTAGACGTTCACAGATTTTCAACATTTTGACTATCGCCGATGTCATATTTTGGGTAAAGTAAAAAATAAGGTGAAATATTTGGGTAGATGTTCCTAAAACTGAGAGTAACTACAATAAACAAAAATATAAACTCAACATGTAAAGCGTTGGATGTTTAATGAGCTGATAAAAAAAGATTGCAGAATTTTTTACATCCCTGTTAGTTAACATTTATTCTTTGCCAAGATAATCCATCCTCCTGACAGGTGTGGCATATCAAGAAGCTGATTGAACAGCTTGATTATTACACAGGTGCACCTTGTGCTGGGGATAATAAAAGGCCACTCGAAAATGTGCAGTTTTGTCACACAACAATGCCACAGATCTCTGAGGGAGCGGGCAATTGGCATGCTGACTGCAGGAATGTCCACTGGAGCTGTTGCCAGGGAATTTAATGTACAGTACCAGTCAAAAGTTAGGACTCACCTACTCATTCAAGGGTTTTTCTTTATTTTTACTATTTTCTACATTTTAGAATAATAGAGAAGACATCAAAATTATTAAAAAAACATATGGAATCATGTAGTAACCACAAGTGTTAAACAAATCAAAATATATATTAGATTCTTTAAAAGTAGCCACCCTTTGCCTTGATAGCTTTGCACACTCTTGGCTTTCTCTCAACCAGCTTCACCTGGAATGCTTTTCCAACAGTCTTGTAGGAGTTCCCACATATGCTGAGAACTTGTTGGCTGCTTTCCCTTCACTCTGCAATCCAACTCATCCCAAACCATCTCAATTTGGTTGAGGTCGGGGGATTGAGTAGGCCAGGTCATCTGATGCAGCACTCCATCACTCTCCTTCTTGGTCAAATAGCTCTTACACAGCCTGGAGGTGTGTTGACCAAGGTCATTGTCCTGTTGAAAAACAAATGATAGTGGGACTAAGCCCAAACCAGATGGGATGGCGTATCGCTGCAGAATGATGTGGTAGCCATGCTGGTTAAGTGTGACTTGAATAAATAAATCACTGACATTGTCAACAGCAAAGCACCCGCACACCATCACATCTCCTCCTCCATGCTTCACGGTGGGAACCACACATGCGGAGATCATCTGTTCATCTACTCCGCGTCTCACAAAGACATGACGCTCGGAACCAAAAATCTCAAATTTGGACTCATCAGACCCAAGGACAGATATCCACCGGTCTAATGTCCATTGCTCGTGTTTCTTGGCACAAGCAAGTCTCTTCTTATTGGTGTCCTTTAGTAGTGGTTTCTTTGCAGCAATTCGACCATGAAGGCCTGATTCACGCAGTCTCCTCTGAACCGATGATGTTGAGATGTCTGTTGCTTGAACTTTGTGAAGCGTTTATTTGGGCTGCAATTTCTAAGGCTGGTAACTCTAATGAACTTATGCATCAGAAGTAACTCTGGGCTTTCCATTCCTGTGATGGTCCTAAAAGTAATGATGGACTGTTGTTTCTCTTTGATTATTTGAGCTGTTCTTGACATAATATGGACTTCGTCTTTTACCCAACAGGGCTATTTTCTGTATACCACCCCTACCTTGTCACAACACAACTGATTGGCTCAAACACATTAAAACCTGTTATGGCTAGGGGTTCCGCTAGCAGAACGTTTCGACAACATCCGGTGAAATTGCAGAGCGCGAAATTTTTATTGGAAATATTTAACTTTCATGCATTCACAAGTGCTATACACCAAATTAAAGCTTAACTTCTTGTTAATCTAGCCACCGTGTCAGATTTCAAAAAGGCTTTACGGCAAAAGCAAACCATGTGATTATCTGAGGACAGCACCCCATCAAACAAACACATGACAATCATATTTCAACCCGCCAGGCGCGAAACAAAACTCAGAAATAACGATATAATTCATGCCTTACTTTTGAAGAACTTCTTCTGTTGGAACTCCAATATGTCCCATAAACATCACAAATGGTCCTTTGGTTCGATTAATTCCGTCGTTATATCTCCAAAATGTCCATTTATTTGGAACACCGGTTTCAACTCGCCCAACATGACTACAAAATATCTAATAAGTTACCTGTAAACGCTGTCCAAACATTTCAAACAACTTTTCTAATCACACTTCAGGTATTTTAAAAGGTAAATACTCGATAAAATGTAAGACGGGATTAACTGTGTTCAATACCGGATAAAAACAACGTGAAGCGTGTGACCTGGAGCGCGCATCAAAACATTAGAGAGCACTAGGCTGGACCCTCGTTCTGAATAGCCGTACCAAGGTCTAAAGACTGTTGACATCTACTAGAAGCAATAGGAACTGCAACCAAGTGCCACAGAAAAGTGCCACACAAAACCAATTGAAAACAGAGTCAACTCAACAACAAAAAAATCCTCCTGGATGGTTTGTCCTCGGGGTTTCACCTGCCAAATAAGTTATGTTATACTCACAGACACTATTGTAACAGCTTTAGAAACTTTAGAGTGTTTTCTATCCAAATCAGAAATTATATGCATATCCTAGCTTCTGGGCCTGAGTAGCAGGCAGTTTACTTTGGGCACGCTTTCAACCTGGATGTGAAAATACTGCACCCTATCCCAAACTACTTTTAAGGAAAGAAATTCCACACCTTAACTTCTAAAAAGGCACACATGTTAATTGAAATGCATTCAAGGTGACTACCTCATGATGCCACAGTCCTCATTTAAGACTCCATGCTACAGTCCTCCTTTAAGACTCCATAATGTTTCATCATTAGATGCTACAGTCCTCCTTTAAGACTCCATAATGTTTCATCATTAGATGCTACAGTCCTCCTGTAACACTCCATAATGTTTCATCATTAGATGCTACAGTCCTCCTTTAAGACTCCATAATGTATCATCATTAGATGCTACAGTCCTCCTTTAAGACTCCATAATGTTTCATCATTAGATGCTACAGTCCTCCTTTAAGACTCCATCATGTTTAGAATGAGTCTGGAAGCGCTACTCTATCTATTCTACTCTCATCCTTTAGGTTTTAATAATATTTAATAATAATAATAATAACGTTATACTAGGTAATAACTAACTTTAATAACTAGGGTTAATACCTGCCTGGCGCACCAACAAAATCTTTCTTTACCCCCCTCTAACAATACCGCTACAGAATTAGCATAGTAGGCCATGTAACTGAAGGTAATCTGAAATATTTAGGACTAACTTATTCCTTGCCACCCATTCTGAAACTAACTGCAGCTCTATGTTAAGTGTTGCAGTCATTTCAGTCGCTGTGGTAGCTGACGTGTACAGTGTTGAGTCATCCGCATACATAGACACACTGGCTTTACTCAAATGTCATTCGCATGTTGTTGGTAAAGATTGAAAAAAGTAGGTGCCAAACAGCTGCCCTGGGGAATTCCTGATTCTACCTTGATTTTGTTGTACAGGCTTCCATTAAAGAACACTGTGTTCTGTTAGACAGGTAGCTCTGGGGCAGCAGGTAGCCTAGCGGTTGGAGCGGTAAGCCAGTAACCAAAACATTGCTGGATCGAATCCCCGAGCTGACAAGGTAAAACTCTGTCGTCCTGCCCCTGAACAAGGCAGTCCTAGGCCGTCATTGAAAAAAATAATTTGTTCTTAACTGACTTGCCTAGTGAAATAAAGTTTACATGAAAAAAAAGAAGCTCTTTATCCACAATATAGCAGGGGGTGTAAAGCCATACGTTTTTTTCAGCAGCAGACTACGATCGATAATGTCAAAAGCCGCAATGAAGTCTAACAAAACAGCCCAAACAATATTTCTATCATCATCAACGTCTCTCAGCCAATCAGTCATTTGTAAGTGCTGTGCTTGTTGAATGAACTTCCCTATAAGCTGAAAGTCTATATTTGTTTACTGTAAAATAGCATTGTATCTGGCCAAACAACATTTTTTTTTTTTTAATGTAAGGGTTGGTAACAGGTTGATTGGTCGGCTATTTAAGCCAGTAAAGGGAGCTTTACTATTCTTGGGTAGTGGAATGACTTTAGCTTCCCTCCAAGCCTGAGGGAACACACTTTCTAGTAGGCTTACATTGAAGATAATGCGAATAGAAGTGGCAATATCGGCCGCTATTATCCTCAATCATTTTCTATCCACGTTGTCAGACACCAGTGACATGTCATTGTTGATTTTTTTACCCAAAATGTAATTTAAGGTGCTCCAAAGCTTTTTACAATCATTCTTCATGTCATTTATCTTTGTTTCATAGTGTAGTTTCTTCTTTTTATTCAGTTTAGTCACATGATTTCTCAATTTGCAATAGGTTTACCAATCAGTTAAACAGCCAGACCTTTTTGCCATCTCTGTTGCCTCCCTCTTCATCATACCATTTTTAAATTCCTCATCAATCCACGTGGATTTAACCGTTTTTACAGACATCTGTGGATTAGATGAAGGAGGGGTTGAGGTCAGGACAGATTCTCATCAGGGAGATAAAGGTTTGGTATCCTGTTACCCTCTTTACTCTCTTCCTGTGGAACCATAAGATGTAAGGATTGGAGAGAAGGAGGAGTGTCTTAAGTGAGATATATATCTGGATGGAACAAATGTTGGGATGTCTGAATTACAGCTGTACATAACCTTTGGGAATAATTAAACTTGGTTAAAGCTTCTCTAGTGTCCGTGAGTTATTTACTGTGAAAAAAAGAACCTAACAACATCAACAACATAGGAATCACTACAAAAAAATTGTATGACCTCTTATATAGAACAGTAGGCCCAGCCTTTTGGAACTTTGCTTTTCCTAGATATGGCTACTATATTGTGATCACTACATCCGATGAATTTGGATACTGCTTTCAAACAAATTTCTGCAGCATCAGTAAAGATATGATCAAAATATGTTGATGATGTCATTCCTCTACTGTTTGTAACTACCCTGGTAGGTTGATTGATAACCTGAACCAGGTTGTAGGCACTGGTTACAGTTCCAAGCTTTCTCTTGAGTGGGCAGCCTGATCACAGCTTCCCTCCAGCATTAGTTAATTAATTAACAGTGTCTTGAGTTTAGTTTGTCTGTTCTACAGTCTTATAAAGATAGGGGAGTTGACTGGGACAGAAACCTTTTAAGGAAAAGGTTTTGTAAAACAAGCACCTAACAACGGATCATTGAAACTTTCTCTCCAAAGCTAACTTTCATCAAGGTTTTATATGATCTATTGGTTTCTCTCTTTTCATTGGCAGAATCCTTTTCCAGTGTTATGATATTCATAACATCCATATCCACCAGTCTATCTTCCTGTCAACTAACAGAACTCTGCTGGTTGTCCTGGTAACAGATACCAGTCTATATTCATGTCAACTAACAGAACTCTGCTGGTTGTCCTGGTAACAGATACCAGTCTATCTTCATGTCAGCTAACAGAACTCTGCTGGTTGTCCTGGTAACAGATACCAGTGGGCAGATCTATTGTATTTGTTCAAACTAAACTACAGCACTTACTTTGATGTGTCAAATCTGATCCTTTCTTCTCTTCTCCTCCTCTCACAGTTCCACTCAGCCCTGTTGTTTTCCTGCAGTCCACCAGCTGCACAGACAACCTCTTCATACCCAGCAGTAAGGTGCTACCGGGAGAGACACGACACGGGGACTCCAGGAGGGTGGAAGGGCTAGCATTGTCCTGGTAACCATAAAGAGGGGACACAGACACATATCATTATGGATGCTGATGATCTGGTGTTCTGATCTGGAGAGACTCTTCTCTGCCTCGTCAGCATCAGGATGTTGTTGAGGCTCCCCAGAGGATCCACAATAGTCATGTCTCTCTCCTGTGTGAATGAGAACATCAAACAGATGGTAAACTTTTGATCTTCTATTGAAATCACAGAGTCTTACAAGAGGCATGAATATGTCTAAAAATCACCCAAAATGGCCACTTTCATCTTGATTTCCTAAAAAAATATTTGTGATGCAAATGTAAAAGGGTTGTTCCACAAAATGGGTGCCTTTTTTGATATTTTAAGTAGAACATATGCACCAATATTGAATTTTAAAATACTGTTATACTAGATGAGGGGAACTTTAATGTAGACCACATGGAGAATTCAATACATCTAATTGAAAAGTCCCAAAAATATATGAACCAATGGCAGATCGACCCTTTAACAATTCCTACAGTACTGAACAACACATTCAAGTGTAGAACTTCAGTAGAATGCCCCTTAAAAACCCCACATTAGTTCAACAACTGCATAGTTTGTGTCCCTATTTTTAAGACAGTACTCACTGGTGTAAATCGGATCTTCTGTCTCCTCCTTTTTCACTCCCAAAACGTCTTCCTCCTTCACCTTTATTGAGATAGCATCCTCTTCCTCTCTAAAAGGTTCTTTCTCTTCTTTCACTATAACAGCCTCCTCTTCCTCCTTTTTCATTCTGAAAGATTCTTTCTCCATACAGCAGACCCCCTCTTCATTAGCAAGGGAGGAGTAGTTTAGTGAGCTCATTGTCAGGGACGTTAGCTAGCTAGTTAGGTAGCATTAGCGACTAGCCTAGTGCTAGGCTCAGTATCAATCTTTAACAAGTTTGCAAATTGAACAAGCACATTTGGTTAAAGTAAACCAATAGATACATCTACTGAAATGTGTTTAAAACACTGAGATTAGCTAATGTACAATAACATGGTCTAAAGAATCAATCTTTCAGTTTTATGTTGGCTAGCAAGCTACCGAGGTGATTAAAAGAGTATCCGCGTTGTTGATCCTGAAGAAGCGTCCCGTCCAGTCCATTAAACGTCACGCAAGAAGCATCACCTGAAAGACGCACATCGCCATCTGCTGACTGGAGTGGGTAACGCAGTTTGGAAACAACAGTTACTACACTTTTGTATTGGAAAGAACGTCATAATAATTTAACAATAAACTGATATATTTTCTCTTACGTCTTACAAATAATACTTTCCTGTACACAGACGTAGAAGCTTAATATGAATATGTAGATGATAAATAAATACTTATTTGAATAGGTAGTGTGTTAATACACATTTGTGTTAATACTCTGTTCATTTATCACATTCGTTTTTATCTAGATGTGACCATACTATTCCCTTAAAGCCACGCTCTATAAGATACAACTCATCCTGTAAACAACAGAGCAAATGCATCACATGCAAATAGCACTTGAATAGCTGTAGTGCTATACACTGAGTATACAAAACATTAAGAACACCTGCTCTTTCCATGACTTAGACTGACTAAGTGAATCCAGGTGAAAGCTATGATCCCTTATTGATGGCACTAGTTAAATCCAATTCAATCAGTGTAGATGAAGGGGGAGAGACAGGTTAAATAAGGATTTTTAAGCCGCGAGACAATTGAGGCATGGATTGTGTATGTGTATCATTCAGAGGGTGAATTGGGAAGAGAAAATATTTAAGTTACTTTGAACGGGGGATGGTAGTAGGTGCCAGGCGCCCCGGTTTGTGTCAAGAACTGCAACGCTGCTGGGTTTTTCAGCTCAACAGTTTCCCATGTGTACCAAGAATGGTCCACCACCGTAACAGTGCCGTTTAAGATGAGGGATGACCATTTAGTTTTTCATGAGCATGGCCTTATTTTTACTACACCATATTGGATGACTGTCATTCATATTCCATTCACCCAGTTCAATATAACAGCGATAGGTTTAGACCACTACATGATACTCAAATTTAAATTATTATTTGGTGACGTGATTATCTTTAGTATCGTTTTATCTAAAAAAGGATCACTTTTTATATGTTTACCATTTTTATTTTTATGAAAATCACTGAGGAGGAGGGTCCTCCCCTTCCTCCTCTGAGGAGCCTCCACTGCACCCAAAGGACATCCATCCAACTTGACACAATTGTGGAAAGCATTGGAGTCAACATGGGCCAGCATCCCTGTGGAAAGCTTTGGACACCTTGTAGAGCCCATGCCCCAACGAATTGAGGCTGTTCTGAGGGAGAAAGGGGAGGGTTCAACTCCATATTAGGAAGGTGTTCCAAATGTTTGGTATAATCAGTTGATATATCTGCCATTTAGCAGACACTTTTATCCAAAGGGATTTGCAGTCATGTGTGCAAACACTTTACATATGTGTGGTCCCAGGAATCAAACCCACTACCCTGGTTTAATAACAAGCACTATACTTTACCAACTGAGCTACAGGACCACAAGGAATGATGGAGATAAACACACACACACACACACACACACACACACACACACACACACACACACACACACACACACACACACACACACACACACACACACACACACACACAGCCTGAGTTTGAAAAATATAATTTAATCAAAAGACGTAATATTGAAACTGACATACTCCATATGTAGTTCAATTCAAATGTTATTTGTCACATTAATACATAAAGTGTAGACCTTACCGTGAAATGCTGAATACAACAAGTGTAGACCTTACCGTGAAATTCTGAATACAACAGGTGTAGACCTTACCGTGAAATGCTGAATACAACAAGTGTAGACCTTACCGTGAAATTCTGAATACAACAAGTGTAGACCTTACCGTGAAATGCTGAATACAACAAGTGTAGACCTTACTGTGAAATGCTGAATAGAACAAGTGTAGACCTTACCGTGAAATGCTGAATACAACAAGTGTAGACCTTATTGTGAAATGCTCCCTGACAAGCCCTTAACCAAAAACACAGTTTTAAGAAAAATGAGTCAAGAAAATATTTCCTGAATAAACTAAAGGAAAAAAAAGTAACACAATAAAAAAAACAATACAGAGCTAATATACAGGGGGTCCATGTATCAATGTACTGAGGCACAGTGTAGAGGCAGGTGTTGAAAACAATACAGAGCTAATATACAGGGGGTCCATGTATCGAGTCAATGTACTGAGGCAGTGTAGAGGCAGGTGTTGAAAACAATACAGAGTTAATATACAGGGGGTCCATGTATCGAGTCAATGTACTGAGGCACAGTGTAGAGGCAGGTGTTGAAAACAATACAGAGTTAATATACAGGGGGTCCATGTATCGAGTCAATGTACTGAGGCAGTGTAGAGGCAGGTGTTGAAAACAATACAGAGTTAATATACAGGGGGTCCATGTATCGAGTCAATGTACTGAGGCACAGTGTAGAGGCAGGTGTTGAAAACAATACAGAGTTAATATACAGGGGGTCCATGTATCGAGTCAATGTACTGAGGCACAGTGTAGAGGCAGGTGTTGAAAACAATACAGAGTTAATATACAGAGGTCCATGTATCGAGTCAATGTACTGAGGCACAGTGTAGAGGCAGGTGTTGAAAACAATACAGAGCTAATATACAGGGGGTCCATGTATCGAGTCAATGTACTGAGGCACAGTGTAGAGGCAGGTGTTGAAAACAATACAGAGTTAATATACAGGGGGTCCATGTATCAATGTACTGAGGCACAGTGTAGAGGCAGGTGTTGAAAACAATACAGAGCTAATATACAGGGGGTCCATGTATCGAGTCAATGTACTGAGGCACAGTGTAGAGGCAGGTGTTGAAAACAATACAGAGCTAATATACAGGGGGTCCATGTATCGAGTCAATGTACTGAGGCACAGTGTAGAGGCAGGTGTTGAAATAGAAAACATACAGCTTTATACAGTTTGATTTAATGTGGCTTAATGACCTAAAGCACAATTATTACAGCTTGTCTACGGGCTACCAGTATAGGGTTTCCGGGTGGCGCAGTGGTCTAGGGCACTGCATCGCAGTGCTAGCTGTGCCACCAGAGTCTCTGGGTTCGCGCCCAGGCTGGGCTGGGTTCGCGCCCAGGCTCTGGAGCAGCCGGCCGCAACCGGGAGGTCCGTGGGGCAACACACAATTGGCATAGCGTCGTCCGGGTTAGGGAGGGTTCGGCCGGTAGGGATATCCTTGTCTCAGTATGTAAAAATGTAATAAAATGTATGCACTCTACTGTAAGTCGCTCTGGATAAGAGCGTCTGCTAAATGACTAAAATGTAAATGTAAAAAAAGTGTTCGAGCAGAATGTGTGTTCTCTCATGAACTTTAAGTAGCTTATATTTGATGTGAAATATTCCTTTCGAGATGATGCTAACTTCTCTCACCCAGTGGCATATGGGCTATTTAGGTGAGTGTTGCTGTTGCCACATGAAGCAGTGCCCGCTTTGTTTAAGGACAGATAGGACGTGGACAGATAGGGCTCTACCTTTGTAGAGCACATGCCCCTTTGCCCTTACAGTCTCTGAAGTGCCCTTTTGGGTGGTGGTATAATCTGTATTATTTTTTTCTCAGAGTTATTCTATATTCACTGTCTGCAAGTCGTCGTTAAATTTGCCTAAGTGATTTGTATTTTCCCTTAAGTTTCTGAAGAGGAAACAGCCCGGAAATGCCCCTGTCTGAGTGCATTTGTCTACCATTATGTTTAGCTGTTAGCAATTATGCTAATGACAACCATCTTCTGGTTGATGGAAAAGCTTTCCCACAAACCTTGTCAATTAAATGTTAACTACAAAGTAGTCTATGCCTACCTGGCAGAATTATATCATGATTATTTGCATCAATCCAGTTGTGATTTGTTCAGCAAACTCTGCAATCACATGTGTGCTACAGAGACACAACTAACCAAGCAAGGCTCTTGCTGGTGCCACTTGCATTAAAGTGTATCTACACACAAAAATGAACATTTCTTAGATTTTTCTCAGACTTCAAAAGTGGTCTCCTGATGTGGTTAAGTATTGTTGTGGACTTAGAACATCCAATGTTGTTGTTTTTCTATTAACAGTGTGATTTAGAGAGAAAAACAGGGACATCAGAAACCTGGAAAAACTAAACGGAGAAAATGGAATTAGGTTTAAAAAAAATAAGAAAAGAAAACGGATTTGAAAGGGCCCTAAATATTCTATACATTTTTTCTCATTACTGGATTATCTAGGGATAGTGTAGAGTAACAGCTGTATCCTGAAGTGACCTTTAACCTCCCTGCTCCTCAATACTTCTTCCACTGGATCAAAGCTTCAGCCAAGTAGGATACATGATAGTGGCAACACATGGAGTTGGGTTGGATATAGTCATGGTAGGATACATGATAGTGGCAACACATGGAGCTGGGTTGGATATAGTCATGGTAGGATACATGATAGTGGCAACACATGGAGCTGGGTTGAATATAGTCATGGTAGGATACATTGAGTGGCAAGATGTTCTTTACCATTCGGCCATCAGATTTGCCACCAATGCTCCTTATAGGACACCTCACTGCACTCTATACTCCTCTGTAAACTGGTCATCTCTGTATACCAGTCGCAAGACCCACTGGTTTAATGCTTATTTATAAAACCCTCTTAGGCCTCACTCACCCCTATCTAAGATATCTACTGCAGCCCTCATCCTCCACATACAACACTCGTTCTGCCAGTCACATTCTGTTAAAGGTCCCCAAAGCACACACATCCCTGGGTCGCTCCTCTTATCAGTTCGCTGCAGCTAGCGACGGGAACAAGTTGCAAAAAAAACACTCAAACTGGACAGTTTTATCTCCATCTCTTCATTCAAAGACTCAATCATGGACACTTTTACTGACAGTTGTGGCTGCTCCGCGTGATGCATTGTTTTCTCTACCTTCTTGCCTTTGTGCTCTTGTCTGTGCACAATAATGTTTGTACCATGTTGTGTTGCTACCATGTTGTGTTGCTACCATGTTGTTGTTATGTGGTGTTGCTACCATGTTGTGCTGCTGCCATGTTGTGTTGCTACCATGTTACTGTTATGTTGTGTTGCTACCATGTTGTTGTCATGTGGTGTTGCTACCATGTTGTGCTGCTGCCATGTTGTGTTGCTACCATGTTGTTGTTATGTGGGGTTTCTACCATGTTGTTGTCACGTGGTGTTTCTACATGTAATAATAACAACATGTGTGATTTATATAAAGTTCTTTAGTAATAAAACTTTAGTGACATAATTTAGTATTTAATATGACATAGTAAACTTTAATAATTGTAATATGTATGTTTAAATGACTGTACTAAAGTTTTTGAATAAAATAAAAAGGTTTGAAATAAAATGTACCTTCAAAGAATTTAAATCTCTCTCTCTTTCTCTCCCTCTGTCTCTCCTTGGCTGGGAATGTTAAGGGTCAAGAAGTTGTGAATCTAGGGGGGCTCTTACACACAGGGGAACTAAATGTACACAAAATAACTAACAACCTGGACCCCCAGGTGTCTTTAAAACATATGTTTTACTAACAACCTAAACAGATCACTTTTACCCTTTCAAAAATAGTTATAGGGGAGATGTTCAGGGGATGTCTCTGTCTTTGAAAGGGTCATTGTAATATTAAGATGTCCCCTTTACTGATGACCTAAACAGATACATTTTACCCCTCATAAAAGAGTGTCCGAGGGATGTCTCAGTCAACCCCACCAAAAATGCCCCAGAGGCCTCACACCATCCTCTTCGAAAGGTTCATTGTACTCTTTAACTATGCTTCCTTTACTGACGACCTAAACAGATCACTTTTACCCTTTAAAAAATATTTGTCAGTTATCCAGATTTAATGGTCAAGAGATTGTGAACCTAGAACCTAGAGCCCTTGAACACATGTTGTGTTGAGGTACACATATGTTTTCTGTTTATGAAGGAATAAATTATTGGCAGGATATAGACCACAAAACAACAAAAAAAGATAACTGTATTCTTAACGATGTGCCCTTTACTAATGACTTAAACAGATAATTTTACTCCATGAATAACCTTTTACTGCAGGGGGCTAAATCAGGGGCCTTCAATGCTGCAGAAATGTTTTTGTACCCTTCCCCAGATCTGTGCCTCAACACAATCCTGTCTCGGAGCTGTATGGACAGTTCCTTCAACCTCATGGCTAGGTTTTTGCTTTGATCTGCACTGTCAACTGTGGGACCTTATATAGACAGGTGTGTGCCTTTCCAAATCATGTCCAATCAATTGAATTTACCACAGGTGGACTCCATTCTAGTTGTAGAAACATCCCAAGGATGATCAATGGAAACAGGATGCACGTGAGCTCAATTATGAGTCTCATATAGCAAAGGGTCTGAATACTTATGTAAATCATTTTTTTGTGTTTAAAACATTTGCAAAAATGTATAAAAACCTTGTTTTCGCTTTGTCATTATGGGGTATTGTGTGCAGATTGCTGAGGAAATTGTTTAATTTAATACATTTTTTAATAAGGCTGTAACATAACAAAATGGGAAAAAGTCAAGGGGTCTGAATACTTTCCAAAGAAACTGTAAGTGATTGAGGAGAAAGCATAATTGCTATATTCTAATTAAAATAATTGACCCATAAGGGAACATATGACCAAAGCAATGCGTGACCCATACAGAATTTAAAAAATATTAATCTCAATGAGAAATATAATTAAATAAACAAACGTTTGCGTAACCAAAGACATGAAAACTGGCGCTAACATTGTATTTAGCTAGGATTTCATATGGCCAGGAAGGTTACTGAGAATAACAATAGACAATAGTTAATGTTACTAGTTTAGGGATGAAGATAGTGAAGGTTCATCAATGTAAAGACGTTTTTAATTTGACGTGGAAACAACGTTTATTCAACCAGTGGGATGCTTGTAAATGACCCCAGGAAAGTGGAATGAGGAAGTCTTCATTGAGACAATGATAAACAGCAATCCGTGGGAGAGTTGTGGTGGATATTATAAAATAAGGATCTGCTGGAGTCCAAGTCAAACCAAGATTCTTTATTTCTGAGCTCAGAGAGAATAACAGAGTTTGGTATTTTATTAGGATCCCCATTAGCTGTTGCAAAAGCAGCAGCTACTCTTCCTGGGGTCCACACAAAACATGACACGTAATACAGCACATCAATAGACAAGAACAGCTCAAGGACAGAACGACATACATTTTGTAAAAGGCACACGTAGCCTACATATCAATGCATACACACAAACTACCTCGGTCAAATAGGGGAGAGGGGTTGTGCCGTGAGGTGTTGCTTGGTCTGTTTTTTGAAACCAGGTTTGCTGTTTATTTGGGCAATATGAGATGGAAGGAAGTTCCATGCAATAAGGGCCCTATATAATACTGTACGCTTTCTTGACTTTGTTCTGGAAACTTGGGGACTGTGAAAAGACCCCCGGTGGCATGTCTGGTGGGATAAGTGTGTGTGTCAGAGCTGTGTGTAAGTTGACTTGTAAGAACTTTGATGATATCTGTACATTATAGGAACACCTGTGATGACAAAAGTACAATGATTCATGTGTTGCTTTTGCTTGAGATTAAGAATCAGTGGTTGACACCTTGCAAGTGCATGAAAAGGTCAACTGTACAAAGTCAGATGTCTGTGTGTAGAAACTATATTTTAGGTAACAGATGGATAAAGGGAACTAAGAGTTCCTGTTGATACTATGTTCCAGTCTTACTTCCAGTCTGACATGATAGCAATAAGGGGAAGAGTGATTGGGAAACTAACAGCCAATAACGCAATAAGCTGAACTCCGCCTAGCAGAGACATCTTTGTATTAGCAACTATTAATTATGAGCTTATATGGTATGAAAGTTAAGGGACATCACCCTGGGTGGGGTGATCCTCAGTAGGGGATAAAAAGGGAAAACACCATCTTTTGAACTGAGTGTCTTGCTTGCAAATTTCTGTAAGTGTAAACTCCGGGTTGCAATCCTTATTAAACAAACTAACCTCTGATCAAATAAGTTTTCCTGTGGTCTCTTGTGTGCACATAGGGCAGAATTCCCTTACAGACTACGCAAACAATTTGGTATTTTCAACACATTCATGTTTCTTATAAAAAGAAGAAGTGATGCACTCAGTCTCTCCTCAACTCTTAGCCAAGAGAGACTGACATGCATAGTATCTATAGCAGTCTTCTGATTACAATTAAGAGCAAAACGTGCCGCTCTGTTCTGGGCCAGCTGCAGCTTTACTAGGTCTTTCCTTGCAGCACTGGACCACACGACTGGACAATAATCAAGATTAGACAAAACTAGAGTCTGCAGAACTTGCTTTTTGGAGTGTGGTGTCAAAAAAGCAGAGCATCTCTTTATTGCGGCTAGACCTCTCCCCATCTTTACAACCATTGAATCTATATGTTTTGACCATGACAGTTTACAATCTAAGGTAATGCCAAGTAATTTAGTCTCCTCAACTTGTTCAACAGCAACACAATTCATTACCAGATTCAGCTGAGGTCTAGAACTTAAGGAATGATTTGTACCAAATACAATGCTCTTAGTTTTAGAGATGTTCAGGACCAGTTTATTACTGGCCACACCTTCCAAAACAGACTGCAACTCTTTGTTAAGTGTTTCAGTGACCTCATTAGCTGTGGTTGCTGATGCTTATATGGTTGAATCATCAGCATACATGGACACACATGCTTTGTTTAATGCCAGTGGCACGTCATTGGTAAGAATAGAAAATAGTAGAGGGCCTAGAGAGCTGCCCTGCGGTACATCACACTTTATATGTTTGACATTAGAGAAGCTTCCTTTAAAAACCCTCTGAGTTCTACTAGATAGATAGCTCTGAATCCACATTATGGCAGAGGTTGAAAAGCCATAGCACAGACATTCTTAAACAACAGGTTATGGTCAGTAATATCAAAGGCTGCACTGAAATCTAACAACAGAGCTCCCACAATCTGTTATCAATTTCTCTCAACCAATCATCAGTCATTTGTGTCAGTCAGTACATGTTGAGTGCCCTTCTCTATAAGCATGCTGAAAGTCTGTTGTTCATTTGTTTACAGAGAAATATCATTGTATTTGGTCAAACACATTTTTTCCAACAGTTTGCTAAGAGCTGGCAGCAAGCTTATAGGTCTGCTGTTAGAACCAGTAAAGGCCGTGTTTTCCACTCTTGGGTAGTGGAATTACTTTGGCTTTCCTCCAGGCCTGAGGACAAAGACTTTCCTCTAGGCTCAGATTAAAAATATGACAGGAGTGGCTAGAGTCAGCTACTGTCCTCAGTAGATTCCCATCTAAGTTGTCAATGTCATTATTGATCGATAACAATTTTTCCACCTCTCCCACACCAACTTTACAAAATGTAATACTTGCACTGCTTTTCTTTCATTATGATTTTTTACAAGTTTGTTTCCATCAATCTTTATATCATTGATATTGGCTTCCTAATAAAGTGTATTATTTTGTTGAGTTTGGTCACATCATTTCTCCATTTGCAGTACGTAAGCCAGCCAGATGTGCAGCCAGACTTATTAGCCACTCCTTTTGCCCCAACTCTTTCAAACATACAGTTTTTAAATTCCTCATCAATCCATGGAGCCTTAACAGTTCTAACAGTCAGTTTCTTAACAGGTACATGTTTATCAATAATTGGAAGAAGCAATTTCATATGGTTTTCCCACAGTCTGAGCTTTTGTAAGCCTTCTCCTCTATGTGCAGTCTCATGTGTTCTTTCAGGCTTCCTAAATGGGGAAAAGCTTTGCACCTGGGAGGAGTGGTAAGGCTTCTCCCCGTTGTGTATTATCTTATGTTGGTTGAGGATGCTTTTCTGGTTAAAACTTCTTCCAAACTGGGAGCAGTGTTAAGGCTTCTCCCCTGTGTGTATTCTCTCATGTTTTTTCAGATCCCATGACCAGCTGAAACACTTTCCACACTGGGAGCAGTGGTAAGGCTTCTCACCTGTGTGTATTCTCTCGTGTTTTTTCAGATCCCCTGACTGGTTGAAACACCTTCCACACTCTGAGCAGTGGTAAGATTTCTCCCCTGTGTGTATTATCTCATGAGCTTTCAGGCTGCTTAATTGGTTAAAACTCTTTCCACAAAGGGAGCAGTGGTAAGGCTTCTCCCCTGTGTGTATTCTCTCATGTGTTTTCAGGTTCCCTGACCAGCTGAAACACTTTCCACACTGGGAGCAGTGGTAACGCTTCTCCCCTGTGTGTATTCTCTCATGTTTTTTCAGGTTCCCTAACTGGTTAAAACACTTGCCACACTGGGAGCAGTGGTAAGGTTTCTCCCCTGTGTGTATTATCTCATGAGCTTTCAGGCTGTTTAATTGGTTAAAACTCTTTCCACAAAGGGAGCAGTGGTAAGGCTTCTCCCCTGTGTGTATTCTCTCATGTTTTTTCAGGTTCCCTAACTGGTTAAAACACTTTCCACAGTGGGAACACTGGTGTCTTCTTGTTGGTTTGGACGTTTCTAGCTCTGGTTCCTCTGAGTCCGGTCTTTCTCCTACCAAAGACAATGCGTTTTTTTAAAAAGAGACCTGAATGAAAACTCCACATGATAAATAGGCCTTGCTACGAGGGTAAATCGTAATCAGATCCCTAAATAGCCCGAGGCCAGTTGTAACAATCTTGGTGTGATTTTAAAACAAATGTTGAAGAGTTTCCTGGTAATTACTGATAATGTTTACATAACTTTTTTATTCATTCTGTTTTACAAGTCAGAACACAAAAAACTAAACCGTTCTTGGACACTCAAGACACAGACGTCGCTTAATTCCAATCGATCAGGGGGTTCTAAATATATAACTTTCATAGCTGTATGATACAGAATGCGAGCTACAGTTGTGGCCAAAGGTTTTGAGAATGACAAATATTAATTTCCAAAGTTTGCTGCTTCAGTGTCTTCAGATATTTTTGTCAGATGTTACTATGAAATACTGAAGTATAATTACAAGCATTTCATAAGTGTCAAAGGCTTTTATTGGCAATGACATGAAGTTGATGCAAAGAGTCAATATTTGCAGTGTTGACCCTTCTTTTTCAAGACCTCTGCAATCTACCCTGGCATGCTGTCAATTAACTTATGGGCCACATCCTGACTGATGGCAGCCCATTCTTGCATAATCAATGCTTGGAGTTTGTCAGAATTTGTGGGTTTTTGTTTGTCCACCCACCTCTTGAGGATTGACCACAAGTTCTCATTGGGATTAAGGTCTGGGGAGATTCCTGGCCATGGACCCAAAATATTGATGTTTTGTTCCCCCGAGCCACTTAGTTCCGAGCCACTTATCACATTTGCCTTATGGCAAGGTGCTCCTTCTTGCTGGAAAAGGCATTGTTCGTCACCGAACTGTTCCTGGATGGTTGGGAGAAGTTGCTCTCGGAGGATGTGTTGGTAGCATTCCTTATTCATGGCTGTGTTCTTAAGCAACATTGTGAGTGAGCCCCCACCCTTGGCTGAAAAGCAACCCCACACATGGTCTCAGGATGCTTTAACGTTGGCATGACACTGGACTGATGGAAGCGCTCACCTTGTCTTCTCAGAGAAAGGTTTTTTCCAGATGCCCAAAACAATCGAAAAGGGGATTCATCAGAGAAAATGACTTTACCCCAGTACTCAGCAGTCCAATACCTGTACCTTTTGCAGAATATCAGTATGTGTGCAGATGCACTCACACCTGCCTGCTGCCATTCCTGAGCAAGCTCTGTACTGGTGGTGCCCCGATCCCGCAGCTGAATCAACTTCAGGAGACGGTCCTGGCGCTTGCTGGACTTTCTTGGGTGCCCTGAAGCCTTCTTCACAACAATTAAACCGCTCTGAAGCCTTCTTCACAACAATTGAACCGCTCTCCTTGAAGTTATCGATGATCCGATAAAGTGTTGATTTAGGTGCAATCTTACTGGCAGCAATAGCCTTGCATGTGAAGCCTTTTTTGTGCAAAGCAATGATGACGGCACGTGTTTCCTTGCAGGTAACCATGGGTGACAGAGGAAGAACAATGATTCCAAGCACCACCCTCCTTTTGAAGCTTCCAGTTTTGGGGGGGATTCAGTTCATTTGCATGGCAAAGAGGGACTTTGCAATTAATTACAATTCATCTGATCACTCTTCATAACATTCTGGATTATATGCAAATTGCCATCATACAAACTGAGGCAGCAGACTGAAAATTCATATTTATGTTATTCTTAAAACTTTTGGCCACAACTGTACACACTTCCTTAAACATAAAATAAGTAAATAAGTAATTTTAAGTGGAAGTCCAAAACTTGTTTTTATGTCGAAGACACAAAGCACATCAGTAAAATCTCCCCGTTGTCGAAAGGGTTCGACACCTGCTGTTGAAATGGCCCAATTTCTTATTTAGACGTTCACAGATTTTGAACAGTTTGACTATCGCTGATGTCATATTTTGGGTAAAGTAAAAAATAAAGTGAAATATTTGGGAAGATGTTCCTAAAACTGAGAGTAACTACAAAAAACAAAAATATTAACGCAACATGTAAAGTGTTGGATGTTTCATGAGCTGAAAAAAAAGATTGCAGAATTTTTTACATCCCTGTTCGTTAACATTTATTATTTGCCAAGATAATCCATCCACCTGACAGGTGTGGCATATCAAGCTGATTAAACAGCATGATCATTACACAGGTGCACCTTGTGCTGGGGAGAATAAAAGGCCTCTAAAATGTGCAGTTCTGTCACACAACACAATGCCACAGATGTCTCAAGTTTTGAGGGAGCGTGCAATTGGCATGCTGACTGCAGGAATATCCACTGGAGCTGTTACCAGATAATTGAATGTTAAATTCTCTACCAGAAGCCGCCTCCAACGTCATTTTAGAGAATTTGGCAGTACATCCAACTGGCCTCACAACCACAGACCACATATAACGACGCCAGCCCAGGACCTCCACATCGTCTGAGACCAGCCACCCGAGTTGTATTTCTCTTTCTAATGAAGCCCTTTTGTGGGGAAAAACTAATTCTGATTGCGGAGCCAGGCCCAGCCAATGGGTGGGCATATGCCCTCCAGGGCCCACCAATGGCTGCGCCCCTGCCCAGTTATGTAAAGTCCATAGATTAGGGCCTCATTTATTTATTTACAATCACTGACTCATATAAACTGTAAATCGTTGTTTATATTTTGGTTCAGTATACACACACACAGTGCATTCGTTAAAAACTTCTCTAGGATAGGGGTCAGCATTTTCACGTTTGGATGAAAAGCATATCCAAATTCAACTGCCAGCTACTCATTCCCAGAAGATAAGATGTGCATATTATTAGTAGATTTGGATAAAAAAAACTCTGAAGTTTCTAAAACTGTTTGAATCCTGTCTATGAGTATAACAGAACTTATTTAGCAGGCGAAACCCAGAGGACAAACCATTCCGATTGTTTTTTTTTTGAGGTCACTCTCTTTTCAATTATTTTCATTGGGAATCCAGATTTCTAAGGGACCTTCTTTCAGTTCCTACCGCTTCCACTGGATGTCAACAGTCTTTAGAAATTGGTTGAGGTTTTTCCTTTGTGTAATGAAGAAGTACGGCCATCCAGAACGAGGGTAACTTGAAGTGTACTGTTAGATAGAGGCGCGTGACCAGAAAGCTAGCTACAGTTTGTTTTCCTCCTGTATTGAACACAGATCATCCCCTCTTCAATTTTATCGATTATTTACGTTAAAGAATACCTAAAGTTGTATTTCAAAAGTAGTTTGAAATGTTTTGGCAAAGTTTACGGGTAACTTTTGGCGATACTTTGTAGTCACTTTGCGCAAATTAGAACCGGTGTTTTTATGGATCAAGCGTGCCAAATAAATGGACATTTTAGAAAGTGGGGGGGGGGGGTCAAAATAAAAAGTAAGTCAGTATCTGGTGTGGCCACCAGCTGCATTAAAGGAGGACTGTAGCATCTAATGATTAAACATTATGGAGTCTTAAAGGAGGTCTGTAGCTTCTAAAGATGAATTACTATGGAGTCTGATGCTTTAAAGGAGAAGTTTACCCAAAATCCAGAAACTCTGAAGTGATTCCATACATTGAAACTAGTCCAGTGGAGTTTTCCCTCTCCCTGTAGTGCTGTACTGAAACAGCTGCAAAACGTGACTCGTGACGTTACTGGATGCGGGCCTCGCTCTGCTGCTTTGCCAGTTAATTTCTTATTTTATTACAGCTTTGGCCTTTGTCTTTCACCTGGAGTTGTTTATTTATGTCTGAGAAAAACACACTTTTCAACATAAATCATGTACAAAATAAACTCAGCAAAAAAAATATGGGTCTTTTTCAGGACCCTGCTTTACAAAGAATATCTGTAAAAATCCAAATAACGTCACAGATCTTCATTGTAAAGGGTTGAAACACTGTTTCCCATGCTTGTTCAATGAACCATGAACAATTAATGAACATGCACCTGTGGAACGGTCATTAAGACACAAACAGCTTACAGACGGTAGGCAATTAAGGTCACAGTTATGAAAACTTAGGACTCTAAAGAGGCCTTTCTACTGACTCTGAAAAACACACACAAAAAAAGATGCCCAGGGTCCCTGCTCATCTCCGTGAACGTGCCTTAGGCATTCTGCAAGGAGGCATGAGGACTGCAGATGTGGCCAGGGCAATAAATTGCAATGTCCGTACTGTGAGCGCCTACGACAGCGCTACAGGGAGACAGGACGGACAGCCTATCGTCCTCGCAGTGGCAGACCACGTGTAACAACACCTGCACAGGATCGGTACATCCGAACATCACACCTACAGGTACAGCATGGCAACAACAACTGCCCAAGTTACACCAGGAACGCACAATCCCTCCATCGGTGCTCAGACTAGAGGTCGACCGATTATGATTTTTCAACGCCGATACCGATTATTGGAGGACCAAAAAAGCCGATACCGATTAATCGGCCGATTTTTATTTATTTATTTGTAATAATGAAAATTACAACAATACTGAAGGAACACTTATTTTAACTTAACATAATACATTTACATTACATTTAAGTCATTTAGCAGACGCTCTTATCCAGAGCGACTTACAAATTGGTGCATTCACCTTATGACATCCAGTGGAACAGCCACTTTACAACAGTGCATCTAAATCTTTTAAGGGGGGGGGGGGGGGGGTCAGAAGGATTACTTTATCCTATCCTAGGTATTCCTTAAAGAGGTGATAATACATCAATACAATCAATTTAGCATCAAGTTATGCAAAAACAAAGTGTTGGAGAAGAAAATAAAAGTGCAATATGTGCTATGTAAGAAAGCTAACGTTTCAGTTCCTTGCTCAGAACATGAGAACATATGAAAGCTGGTAGTTCCTTTTAACGTGAGTCTTCAATATTCCCAGGTAAGAAGTTTTAGGTTGTAGTTATTATAGGAATTATAGGACTATTTCCCTCTATACCATTTGTATTTCATTAACCTTTGACTATTGGATGTTCTTATAGGCACTTTAGTATTGCAAGTGTAACAGTATAGCTTCCGTCCCTCTCCTCGCTCCTCCCTGGACTCGAACCAGCAACACAACGACAACAGCCACCATCGAAGCAGCGCTACCCATGCAGAGCAAGGGGAACAACTACTAGAAGGCTCAGAGCGAGTGACGTTTGAAACGCTATTAGCGCTAACTAGCTAGCCATTTCACTTCGGTTACACCAGCCTCATCTCGGCAGTTGATAGGCTTGAAGTTATAAACAGCGCAATTTTTTATTTTATTTCTTTATTTCACCTTTATTTAACCAGGTAGGCAAATTGAGAACACGTTCTCATTTACAATTGCGACCTGGCCAAGATAAAGCAAAGCAGTTCGACACATACAACAACACATAGTTACACATGGAGTATAACAAACATACAGTCAATAATACAGTGAAAAATAAGTCTATATACAATGTGAGCAAGTGAGGTGAGATAAGGGAGGTGAAGGCAAATAAAATATATTAATAAATAAAAATATAAAAAAGGCCATGGTGGCGAAGTAAATACAATATAGCAAGTAAAAAAAACACTGGAATGGTTGGTTTGCAGTGGAAGAAGGTGCAAAGTAGAGATAGAAATAATGGGGTGCAAAGGAGCAAAATAAATAAATACAGTAGGTAAAGAGGTAGTTGTTTAGGCTAAATTATAGATGGGCTATGTACAGGTGCAGTAATCTATGAGCTGCTCTGACAGCTGGTGCTTAAAGCTAGTGAGGGAGAAAAGTGTTTCCAGTTTCAGAGATTTTTGTAGTTCGTTCCAGTCATTGGCAGCAGAGAACTGGAAGGAGAGGCGGCCAAAGGAAGAATTGGTTTTGGGGGTGACCAGAGAGATATACCTGCTGGAGCGCGTGCTACAGGTAGGTGCTGCTATGGTGACCAGCGAGCTGAGATAAGGGGGGACTTTACCTAGCAGGGTTTTGTAGATGACCTGGAGCCAGTGGGTTTGGCGACGAGTGTGAAGCGAGGGCCAGCCAACGAGAGCGTACAGGTCGCAGTGGTGGGTAGTATATGGGGCTTTGGTGACAAAACGGATGGCACTGTGATAGACTGCATCCAATTTATTGAGTAGGGTTTTGGAGGCTATTTTGTAAATGACATCACCGAAGTCGAGGATTGGTAGGATGGTCAATTTTACAAGGGTATGTTTGGCAGCATGAGTGAAGGATGCTTTGTTGCGGAATAGGAAGCCGATTCTAGATTTAACTTTGGATTGGAGATGCTTGATGTGAGTCTGGAAGGAGAGTTTACAGTCTAACCAGACACCTAGGTATTTGTAGTTGTCCACATATTCTAAGTCAGAGCCGTCCAGAGTAGTGATGTTGGACAGGCGGGCAGGTGCAGGCAGCGATCGGTTGAAGAGCATGCATTTAGTTTTACTTGTATTTAAGAGCAATTGGAGGCCACGGAAGGAGAGTTGTATGGCATTGAAGCTCGCCTGGAGGGTTGTTAACACAGTGTCAAAAGAAGGGCCAGAAGTATACAGAATAGTGTCGTATGCGTAGAGGTGGATCAGAGACTCACCAGCAGCAAGAGCTACATCATTGATGTATACAGAGAAGAGAGTCAGTCCAAGAATTGAACCCTGTGGCACCCCCATAGAGACTGCCAGAGGTCCGGACAACAGACCCTCCGATTTGACACACTGAACTCGATCAGAGAAGTAGTTGGTGAACCAGGCGAGGCAATCATTAGAGAAGCCAAGGCTGTCGAGTCTGCCGATGAGGATGTGGTGATTGACAGAGTCAAAAGCCTTGGCCAGGTCAATGAATATGGCTGCACAGTACTGTTTCCTATCGATAGCGGTTAAGATATCGTTTATGACCTTGAGCGTGGCTGAGGTGCACCCATGACCAGCTCTGAAACCAGATTGCATAGCGGAGAAGGTATGGTGGGATTCGAGATGGTCGGTAATCTGTTTGTTGACTTGGCTTTCGAAGACCTTAGAAAGGCAGGGTAGGATAGATATAGGTCTGTAGCTGTTTGGGTCAAGAGTGTCCCCCCCCTTTGAAGAGGGGGATAACCGCAGCTGCTTTCCAATCTTTGGGAATCTCAGACGACACGAAAGAGAGATTGAAAAGGCTGGTAATAGGGGTGGCAACAATTTCAGCAGATAGTTTTAGAAAGAAAGGGTCCAGATTATCTAGCCCGGCTGATTTGTAAGGGTCCAGATTTTGCAGCTCTTTCAAAACATCAGCTGACTGTATTTGGAAGAAAGAGAAATGGGGAAGGCGTGGGCGAGTAGCAGAGGGGAGGGCAGTGCTGTTGACCGGGGTAGGGGTAGCCAGGTGGAAAGCATGGCCAGGCGTAGAAAAATGCTTGTTGAAATTCTCAATTATAGTGGATTTGTCGGTGGTGACAGTGTTTCCTATCTTCAGTGCAGTTGGAAGCTGGGTGGAGGTGTTCTTATTCTCCATGGACTTTACAGTGTCCCAGAACTTTTTTGAGTTTGTGTTGCAGGAAGCAAATTTCTGCTTGAAAAAGCTAGCCTTGGCTTTTCTAACTGCCTGTGTATACTGGTTTCTAGCTTCCCTGAAAAGTTGCATATCACGGGGGCTGTTCGATGCTAATGCAGAACGCCATAGGATGTTTTTCTGTTGGTTAAGGGCAGTCAGGTCAGGAGAGAACCAAGGGCTATATCTGTTCCTGGTTCTAAATTTCTTGAATGGGGCATGCTTATTCAAGATGGTGAGGAAGGCATTTTAAAAAAATATCCAGGCATCCTCTACTGACGGGATGAGATCAATATCCTTCCAGGATACCTCGGCCAGGTCGATTAGAAAGGCCTGCTCGCTGAAGTGTTTCAGGGAGCGTTTGACAGTGATGAGTGGAGGTCGTTTGATCGCTGACCCATTACGGATACAGGCAATGAGGCAGTGATCGCTGAGATCTTGGTTGAAAACAGCAGAGGTGTATTTGGAGGGCAAGTTGGTTAGGATGATGTCTATGAGGGTACCCGTGTTTACGGAATTGGGGTGGTACCTGGTAGGTTCATTGATAATTTGTGTGAGATTGAGGGCATCAAGCTTAGATTGTAGGATGGCTGGGGTGTTAAGCATGTTCCAATTTAGGTCGCCTAGCAGCACAAGCTCTGAAGATAGATGGGGGGCAATCAGTTCACATATGGTGTCCAGAGCACAGCTGGGGGCAGAGGGTGGTCTATAGCAGGCGGCAACAGTGAGAGACTTGTTTTTAGAGAGGTGGATTTTTAAAAGTAGAAGTTCAAATTGTTTGGGAACAGACCTGGATAGTAAAACAGAACTCTGCAGGCAATCCTTGCAGTAGATTGCAACACCGCCCCCTTTGGCCGTTCTATCTTGTCTGAAAATCTTGTAGTTAGGGATGAAAATGTCAGAATTTTTGGTGGTCTTCCTAAGCCAGGATTCAAACACGGCTAAAACATCTGGGTTGGCAGAGTGTGCTAAAGCAGTGAACAAAACAAACTTAGGGAGGAGGCTTCTAATGTTAACATGCATGAAACCAAGGCTATTACGGTTACAGAAGTCATCAAAAGAGAGCGCCTGGGGAATAGGAGTGGAGCTAGGTACTGCAGGGCCTGGATTCACCTCTACATCACCAGAGGAACAGAGGAGGAGTAGGATAAGGGTACGGCTAAAAGCTATGAGAATTGGTCGTCTAGAACGTCTAGAACAGAGAGTAAAAGGAAGTTTCTGGGGGCGATAAAATAGCTTCAAGGAATAATGTACAGACAAAGGTATGGTAGGATGTGAATACAGTGGAGGTAAACCTAGGTAATGAGTGATGATGAGAGAGATATTGTCTCTAGAAGCATCATTGAAACCAGGTGATGTCATCGCATATGTGGGTGGTGGAACTGAAAGGTTGGATATCTAGTGAGCAGGGCTAGAGGCTCTACAGTGAAATAAGCCAATAAACACTAACCAGAACAGCAATGGACAAGGCATATTTACATTAAGGAGAGGCATGCTTAATCGAGTGATCATAAGGGTCCAGTGAGTAGAGGTTGGTTGGGGTCACAGCGATCCAGACAGCTGGCCGGGTAGCTGGCTATCCGTAGCAAGATAACATAGGATGGAGGTCTGTTTTTTTTTTTTTTTTTTTTTTTTGTCACCTCGTTCGTTTCCGTCGGTAGATTAGTGGGGTTCCGTGTGGTAGAGGGGATCGATCCAATTGGCAAAATAGATATAGTGACCCAAGAAAAAAAAAGAAAAAAATTGTCCGGTATACTTATTCAGATAGCAGCCGATAAGACAGCTAATAATTAGCAGATGGGTATTAAGAAACGTCGCAGTGGAAAAGCCTGTTGAAACCACCTCGGACAATTACGTCGGCAGACCAGTCGTGATGGATCGGCGGGGCTCCGTGTCGGCAATAAGGGTCCAGTCCAATTGGCAAAAGAGGTATTGTAGCCCAAGAATTCGCTGGTAGACCTCTTCGGCTAGCCGGCAGATGGGCCTAGCTCGAGGCTAGCTCAAGGCTAACTGGTGCTTGTTTCGGGACAGAGGTGTTAGCCAGTAGTAGCCACTCGGTTGCAGCTAGCTAGCTACGATGATCCGGTGTAATTGTCCAGAGCTTGCGTCAGGAATCCGGTGATGTGGTAGAGAAAAAGCAGTCCTATATGCTCTGGGTTGATATCGCGCCTGCAGACTGGCAGGTATTGGCCCGAGCTAAGGGTGAAGACCGCAGCAGTGGCTAACTGACTACTAGCTAGTAGCTAGTTATCTGGCTAGCTTCTGATTGGGGTTACGGTTCTAAAGTATAAAAAATAGCAGATCCGTACCACATTGGGTGAGGCGGGTTGCGGGAATGTATATTCAGTTCCTAGATGGAAAGTGAAATTAAAATATATACGAAATGTATACGAAAAATACGAGGACTATTTACGCGGGACAAGACGGGACAAGACAAACACACGTCCGACTGCTACGCCATCTTGGAGCAATGCTTGACGTACAACGAAGAGCTGCTGGCAAAACGCACGACAGTGCTTTTTGAATGAATGTTTATGCGCCTGCTTCTGCCTACCACCGTTCAGTCAGAAACTTAGATACTTGTATGCTTGTATGCTCAGTCAGATTATATGCAACGCAGGACACGCTAGATAATACCTAGTAATATCATCAACCATGTGTAGTTAACTAGTGGTTATGATTGATTGTTTTTTTTATAAGATAAGTTTAATGCTAGCTAGCAACTTACCTTGGCTTACTGCATTTGTGTAACAGGCAGTCTCCTTGTGGAGTGGAACGAGAGAGAGGCAGGTCGTTGTTGCGTTGGACTAGTTAACTGTAAGGTTGCAAGATTGGGATCCCCCGGGCTGACAAGGTGGAAATCTGTCGTTCTGCCCCTGAACAAGGCAGTTAACTCACCATTCCTAGGCCGTCATTGAAAATAAGAATGTGTTCTTAACTGACTTGCCTAGTTAATTAAAGGTATACATTTTTAGGTATTAAATTAAAGAAGAAAAAAATTATTATAATAATTCGGCGCTCAAAAATACCGATTTCCGATTATGAAAACTTGAAATTGGCCCTAATTTAATTGGCCATTCCGCTTAATCGGTCGACTTCTAGCTCAGACTGTCCGCAATTGAATGAGAGAGGCTGGACTAAGGGCTTGTAGGCCTGTTGAAAGGCAGGTCCTCACCAGACATCACCGGCAACAACGTCGCCTCTGGGCACAAACCCACCGTCACTGGACCAGACAGGACTGGCAAAAAGTGCTTTTCACTGACAAGTCGCGGTTTTGTCTCCAGGGGTGATGGTCGGATTCGCGTTTATCGTCGAAGGAATGAGCGTTACACCGGGGCCTGCACTTTGGATCGGGATCGATTTGTAGGTGGAGGGGCCGTCATGGTCTGGGGCGGTGTGTCACAGCATCATCAGACTGAGCTTGTTGTCATTGCAGGCAATCTCAACGCTGTGCGTTACAGGGAAGACATCCTCCTCCCTCATGTGGTACCCTTCCTGCAGGCTCATCCTGACATGACCCTCCAGCATGACAATGCCACCAGCCATACTGCTCCTTCTGTGCATGATTTCCTGCAAGACAGGAATGTTAGTGTTCTGCCATGGCCAGCGAAGAGCCCGGATCTCAATCCCATTGCGCACGTCTGGGACCTGTTGGATCGGAGGGTGAGAGCTAGGGCCATTCCCCCCAGAAATGTCCGGGAACTTGCAGGTGCCTTGGTGGAAGAGTGGGGTAACATCTCACAGCAAGTACTGTCAAATCTGGTGCAGTCCATGAGGAGGAGATGCACTGCAGTACTTAACCTGTTTGGGATAAGGGGGCAGTATTTTCACGTTCGGATGAAAAGCGTGCCCAGAGTAAACTTCCTGCTACTCAGGCCCAGAAGCCAATATATGCATATTATTAGTAGTATTGGATAGAAAACACTCTGAAGTTTCTAAAACTGTTTGAATTATGTCTGTGAGTATAACAGAACTCAAAAGGCAGGCGAAAACATGAGAAAAATCCAACCAGGAAGTGGGAAATCTGAGGTTTGTAGTTTTCAACTCATTGCCTATCGAATGTACAGTGTCTATGGGGTCATATTGCACTTCCTAAGGCTTCCACTAGATGTCAACAGTCTTAGAACATTGTTTGAGGCTTCTACTGTGAAGGAGGGGGGAATGAGAGCTGTTTCAACCAGAGGTCTGCCAGAGTGGCATGAGCTGATCACGCGCCTACACGTGAGAGCGACCTGCGTCCCATTGCAATTCTAAAGGCAAAGGAATTCTCTGGTTGGAACATTATTGAAGATTTATGTTAAAAACATCCTAAATATTGATTCTATACATCGTTTGACATGTTTCTACGAACTGTAATATACATTTTTGAACTTTTCATCGGAACGTTCGCCTGGACTTGCCCGCGCCTCGTAAGTTTGGATTTTTTTACCAAACGCGCTAACAAAAGGAGGTATTTGGACATAAATGTTGGACTTTATCGAACAAAACAAACATTTATTGTTGAACTAGGATTCCTGGGAGTGCATTCTGATGAAGATCATCAAAGCGAATATTTAAAACGCTATTTCTGACTCAACAACATGGCGGGTATCTGCATGGCTTGTGTCTGAGCGCCGTACTCGGATTATTGCATGGTTTGCTTTCTCCGCAAAGCTTTTTTTAAATCTGACACAGCGGTTGCATTAAGGAGAGGTATATCTATAATTCCATGTGTATATCTTGTATTATCATCTATTTATGATGAGTATTTCTGTTGAAACGATGTGGCTATGCAAAGTCACTTGATGTTTTTGCAACTAGTGAATCTAGTCACCTCAATGTAAACTCAGATTTTTTTATATAAATATGAATTTAATCAAACAAAACATGGATGTATTGTGTAACATGAAGTCCTATGAGTGTCATCTGATGAAAATAATCGAAGGTTAGTGATTCATTTTATCTGTATTCAGGTTTTTGTGAAGCTATCTTTAGCTGGGAAAAATGGCTGTGATTATTGTGGTTTTGTGGTGACCTAACATAATCGTTTGTAGTGCTTTCGCTAAAAAGCCTATTTGAAATCGGACACTTTGGTGGGATTAACAACAAGATTACCTTTAAAATGATATAAGACACATGAATGTCTGAGGAATTTTAATTATGAGATTTCAGTTTTTTTAATTTGGCGCCCTGCACTTTCACTGGCTGTTGTCATATCATCCCGTTACCGGGATTGCAGCCATAAGAAGTTTTAAGACTCCATCATGTTTCATCATTAGATGCTACAGTCCTCCTTTAAGACTCCATCATGTTTAGAATGTGTCTGGAAGCGCTACTCTATCTATCCTACTCTCATCCATTCGCTTTTAATAATATTTAATAATAATAATAATGTTATCATACGTAATAACTAACTTTAATAACTAGGGTTAATACCTGCCTGGCGCCCCAACAAAATCTTTATCTTTACCCCCCTCTAACAATACCGCTATAGAATTAGCATAGTAGGCCATGTAACTTAAGGTCATCTGAAATATTTAGGACTAACTAACTATTCCTTGCCACCCATTCTGAAACTCACTGCAGCTCTTTGTTAAGTGTTGCTGTCATTTCAGTCGCTGTAGTAGCTGACGTGTACAGTGTTGAGTCATCCGCATACATAGACACACTGGCTTTACTCAAATGTCGTTGGCATGTTGTTGGTAAAGATTGAAACAAGCAGGTGCCAAACAGCTGCCCTGGGGAATTCCTGATTCTACCTTGATTTTGTTTTACAGGCTTCCATTAAAGAACACTCTCTGTGTTCTGTTAGACAGGTAGCTCTGGGGCGGCAGGTAGCCTAGTGGTTAGAGCGTTAGGCCAGTAACCAAAAGATTGCTGGATCGAATTCCCGAGCTGACAAGGTAAAACTCTGTCGTTCTGTCCCTGAACAAGACAGTTAACCCACTGTTCCTAGGCCGTCATTGAAAATAAGAATTTGTTCTTAACCAACTTGCCTAGTTAAATAAAGGTTACATTTTTTTTTTAAGCTCTTTATCCACAATATAGCAGGGGGTGTAAAGCCATTCGTTTTTTTCAGCAGCAGACTACGATCGATACTGTCAAAAGTCGCAATGAAGTCTAACAAAACAGCCCCAACAATATTTCTATCGTCATCAACTTCTCTCAGCCAATCAGTCATTTGTAAGTGCTATGCTTATTGAATGTCCTTCCCTATAAGCTGAAAGTCTCAATTTGTTAACTGTAAAATAGCATTGTATCTGGCCAATCTATTTTTTCCAAAAAATGTAAGGGTTGGTAATACGCTGATTGGTCGGCTATTTAAGCCAGTAAAGGGAGCTTTACTATTCTTGGTTAGTGGAATGACTTTAGCTTCCCTCCAGGCCTGAGGGCACACACTTTCTAGTAGGCTTACATTAAAGACAAGGCAAATACAGTATATCACAAAAGTGAGTACGCCCCTCACATTTTTGTAAATATTTGGGTATATCTTTTCATGTGACAACACTGAAGAAATGACACTTTGCTACAATGTAAAGTAGTGAGTGTACAGCTTGTATAACAGTGTAAATTTGCTGTCCCCTCAAAATAACTCAACACACAGCCATTAATGTCTAAACCGCTGGCAACAAAAGTGAGTACACCCCTAAGTGAAAATGTCCAAATTGGGCCCAATTAGCCATTTTCCCTCCCCGGTGTCATGTGACTCTTTAGTGTTACAAGGTCTCAGGTGTGAATGGGGAGCAGGTGTGTTAAATTTGGTGTCATCGCTCTCACACTCCCTCATACTGACTGGTCACTGGAAGTTCAACATGGCACCTCATGGCAAAGAAATCTCTGAGGATCTGAAAAAAATATTTGTTGATCTACATAAAGATGGCCTGGGCTATAAGAAGATTGCCAAGACCCTGAAACTGAGCTGCAGCACGGTGGCCAGGACCATACAGAGGTTTAACTGGACAGGTTTCCACTCAGAAAGTGCCTCGCCATGGTCTACCCAATAGTTGATGCACGTGCTTGGCGTCATATCCAGAGGTTGTCTTTGGGAAATAGACGTATGAGTGCTGCCAGCATTGCTGCAGAGGTTGAAGGGGTGGGGGGTCAGCCTGTCAGTGCTCAGACCATACGCCGTACACTGCATCAAATTGGTCTGCATGGCTGTGGTCCCAGAAGGAAGCCTCTTCTAAAGATGATGCACAAGAAAGCCCGCAAACAGTTTGCTGAAGACAAGCAGACTAAGGACATGGATTACTGGAACCATGTCCTGTGGTCTGATGAGACCAAGATAAAAGTATTTGGTTCAGATGGTGTCAAGCGTGTGTGGCGGCAACCAGGTGAGGAGTACAAAGACAAGTGTGTCTTGCCTACAGTCAAGCATGGTGGTGAGGGTGTCATGGTCTGGGGCTGAATGAGTGCTGCCGGCACTGG
>NW_024058855.1:0-45450 GCF_016432855.1 Salvelinus namaycush
TGTTTTCCAAATGTAACACTGAGACTGAGTGTTTTCCAAATGGAACCCTGAGACTGAGTGTTTTTTTCAAATGTAACCCTGAGACTGAGTGTTTTCCAAATGGAACAATGAGACTGAGTGTGTTCCACATGGAACACTGAGAGTGAGTGTGTTCCAAATGGAACCCTGAGACTGAGTGTTTTCCAAATGTAACACTGAGACTGAGTGTTTTCCAAATGTAACACTGAGACTGAGTGTCTTCCAAATGTAACACTGAGACTGAGTGTCTTCCAAATGTAACACTGAGACTGAGTGTTTTCCAAATGGAACACTGAGAAAGAGTGTTTTCCAAATGGAACACTGAGAAAGAGTGTGTTCCACATGGAACACTGAGAAAGAGTGTCTTCCAAATGGAACACTGAGAAAGAGTGTCTTCCAAATGGAACACTGAAACTGAGTGTGTTCCACATGGAACACTGAAACTGAGTGTTTTCCAAATGGAACCGTGAGACTGAGTGTTTTCCAAATCGACACTGAGACTGAGTGTTTTCCAAATGGAACACTGAGACTGAGTGTCTTCCAAATGGAACACTGAGACTGAGTGTTTTCCAAATGGAACACTGAGACTGAGTGTTTTCCAAATGGAACCCTGAGACTGAGTGTTTTCCAAATGGAACACTGAGACTGAGTGTTTTCCAAATGTAACACTGAGACTGAGTGTTTTCCAAATGTAACACTGAGACTGAGTGTTTTACAAATGGAACCTTGAGACTGAGTGTTTTCCAAATGGAACCCTGAGACTGAGTGTTTTCCAAATGGAACCCTGAGACTGAGTGTTTTCCAAATGGAACCCTGAGACTGAGTGTTTTCCAAATGGAACCCTGAGACTGAGTGTTTTCCAAATGGAACCCTGAGACTAAGTGTTTTCCAAATGGAACCGTGAGACTGAGTGTTTTCCAAATGTAACACTGAGACTGAGTGTTTTCCAAATGGAACCCTGAGACTGAGTGTTTTCCAAATGTAACCCTGAGACTAAGTGTTTTCCAAATGTAACCCTGAGACTAAGTGTTTTCCAAATGGAACCCTGAGACTGAGTGTTTTCCAAATGGAACACTGAGACTGAGTGTCTTCCAAATGGAACACTGAGACTAAGTGTTTTCCAAATGGAACCGTGAGACTGAGTGTTTTCCAAATGGAACACTGAGACTGAGTGTTTTCCAAATGGAACCCTGAGACTGAGTGTTTTCCAAATGTAACCCTGAGACTAAGTGTTTTCCAAATGTAACCCTGAGACTAAGTGTTTTCCAAATGGAACCCTGAGACTGAGTGTTTTCCAAATGGAACCCTGAGACTGAGTGTCTTCCAAATGTAACACTGAGACTGAGTGTTTTCCAAATGGAACCCTGAGACTGAGTGTTTTCCAAATGTAACCCTGAGACTAAGTGTTTTCCAAATGTAACCCTGAGACTGAGTGTTTTCCAAATGTAACACTGAGACTGAGTGTTTTCCAAATGGAACCCTGAGACTGAGTGTTTTCCAAATGTAACCCTGAGACTAAGTGTTTTCCAAATGTAACCCTGAGACTGAGTGTTTTCCAAATGGAACCCTGAGACTGAGTGTTTTCCAAATGGAACCCTGAGACTGAGTGTCTTCCAAATGTAACACTGAGACTGAGTGCCTTCCAAATGTAACACTGAGAAAGAGTGTCTTCCAAATGGAACACTGAGAAAGAGTGTTTTCCACATGGAACACTGAAACTGAGTGTGTTCCACATGGAACACTGAAACTGAGTGTTTTCCAAATGGAACCGTGAGACTGAGTGTTTTCCAAATGGAACACTGAGACTGAGTGTTTTCCAAATGGAACAATGAGACTGAGTGTGTTCCAAATGGAACCGTGAGACTGAGTGTTTTCCAAATGGACACTGAGACTGAGTGTTTTCCAAATGGAACACTGAGACTGAGTGTTTTCCAAATGGAACACTGAGACTGAGTGTTTTCCAAATGGACACTGAGACTGAGTGTTTTCCAAATGGAACACTGAGACTGAGTGTTTTCCAAATGGAACCCTGAGACTGAGTGTTTTCCAAATGGAACCCTGAGACTGAGTGTTTTCCAAATGGACACTGAGACTGAGTGTTTTCCAAATGGAACACTGAGACTGAGTGTTTTCCAAATGGAACCCTGAGACTGAGTGTCTTCCAAATGGAACCCTGAGACTGAGTGTCTTCCAAATGGAACCCTGAGACTGAGTGTTTTCCAAATGGAACCCTGAGACTGAGTGTTTTCCAAATGGAACACTGAGACTGAGTGTTTTCCAAATGGAACACTGAGACTGAGTGTTTTCCAAATGTAACACTGAGACTGAGTGTTTTCCAAATGGAACCCTGAGACTGAGTGTTTTCCAAATGGAACCCTGAGACTGAGTGTTTTCCAAATGGAACCCTGAGACTGAGTGTTTTCCAAATGGAACCCTGAGACTGAGTGTTTTCCAAATGGAACCCTGAGACTAAGTGTTTTCCAAATGGAACCGTGAGACTGAGTGTTTTCCAAATGTAACACTGAGACTGAGTGTTTTCCAAATGGAACCCTGAGACTGAGTGTTTTCCAAATGTAACCCTGAGACTAAGTGTTTTCCAAATGGAACCCTGAGACTGAGTGTTTTCCAAATGGAACCCTGAGACTGAGTGTTTTCCAAATGTAACCCTGAGACTAAGTGTTTTCCAAATGGAACCCTGAGACTGAGTGTTTTCCAAATGTAACACTGAGACTGAGTGTTTTCCAAATGTAACACTGAGACTGAGTGTTTTCCAAATGGAACCCTGAGACTGAGTGTGTTCCAAATGGAACCCTGAGACTGAGTGTTTTCCAAATGTAACACTGAGACTGAGTGTTTTCCAAATGTAACACTGAGACTGAGTGTTTTCCAAATGGAACCCTGAGACTGAGTGTGTTCCAAATGGAACCCTGAGACTGAGTGTTTTCCAAATGTAACACTGAGACTGAGTGTTTTCCAAATGTAACACTGAGACTGAGTGTTTTCCAAATGGAACACTGAGACTGAGTGTTTTCCAAATGTAACACTGAGACTGAGTGTTTTCCAAATGGAACAATGAGACTGAGTGTTTTCCAAATGGAACCCTGAGACTGAGTGTTTTCCAAATGTAACACTTAGACTGAGTGTTTTCCAAATGGAACCCTGAGACTGAGTGTTTTCCAAATGGAACCCTGAGACTGAGTGTTTTCCAAATGGAACCCTGAGACTGAGTGTTTTCCAAATGTAACACTGAGACTGAGTGTTTTCCAAATGGAACCCTGAGACTGAGTGTTTTCCAAATGGAACCCTGAGACTGAGTTTTTTCCAAATGGATGCAACTTGCAACTTATTATGTGACTTTTTCAGCAAATTTGACTCCTAAATTTACTTAGGCTTGCCGTTACAAAAGGTTTGAATATTTATTGACTCAAGACATTTCAGTTTTCATTTTTTATTGATTTGTAAAAAAATAAATCTAAAACATAAATCCACTTTGGCATTATGGGGTATTATCTGTAGGCAAGTGACCAAAACATCTACATTTAATAAATGTTTAATTCAGACTTTAAAACAACAAATGTAACGCAAGACACTGTATGTGAGTGTGTGTGCATGTGAGTAAGAGTGTGAAGGTGTGTATGTCTGTGTGGGTAGAGACCTGTGGATGGGCATAGAGTCAATGTGGGTAGTCTGTTTGAGAGGCAGAGTAGTAGCTGTTTATTTATTTATTTAACCTTTATTTAACCAGGAAGGACTCTTTGAGATTTAAAATCTCTTTTTCAAGAGCTTCCTGGCCAAGATAGGCAGCACCAAGTCATTACAAAAATTACAGACAGACAACATGAAAACTACAAGTAATCTAGTAAAAACCATTGAATTCACAAGAGTATAACAAAAATCAAAAACAGCTAATTAAAATCATTGACAGGTCAGGGAATCAGCCTCAAAATCCTTCATCAGTGATTTAAAAACACCAATCGGGACAAGTTCTTCCAGTTTAAAATGATTTTAAACTGTTAGCCATTTAACAGTCCTATGGCCAGGAGATAGAAGCTGTTTAGGAGTTTGTTGGTCTGAGCCTTGATGCACCGGTACCGCCTGCTGGATAGGAGAATGGAGAATGGGCCTTTCTCAGACACCTCCTGGCATGTATGTCCTAGATGGCTGGGAGCGCACCCCCATCACCACAGCAACACTATACGGTGTGATATTATATTTAGCTACACTCTCGGGTTGGAAGAGGGTTACCGATGTATCCAACGGTTTGGTAAGTTGTTCAACATGACAAACTTCAGGCCGATGACTTCCACAAATACATAATGTTGAAGTGTTTCATCTAAAATATTCCCCAGTGTCAGGGCAATAATCAGCCCCTCAGAAAGGGAGTGGAGGGGCACATTGTGAATACAGTGGAGGTTTCCCTCCAGACGAACAGCTGAGCAACACATGTTGGACAGACCTCCTGCTGACTTCCACTGGGCCCCCAGGATCCATCTCTATCCGCCACATGCTTTACAACCTACTGAAATACACACAGATATGGATTCTGCAGTATGAAGAAAATCTGTGTTTTATCTCCTTACATCCAGAAGGCTAAATTACATGAGTATTTACGTTGTCCTATTTTTCCTGTGTATAAGAGGGCAGGTTGTTCTTACTAGGCTATAGGGAATTGTTTTAAGAAGGTCATAGCAAGGAATATTTTTCTGGTTGATTTAGCATTTTAAGACCCTTTAAAGTATAAAAAAATACATACACAAAATATTTGAGGAAAAATTATTTTTGGCCTTCCTGCTATAGCCCATACAAACACATTGAATAACAGATAGTCCTTACTGCTATTAGCCAATAGAAACACATTGAATAACAGATAGTCCTTACTGCTATTAGCCAATAGAAACACATTGAACAACAGATAGTCCTTACTGCTATAGCCCATACAAACACATTGAACAACAGATAGTCCTTACTGCTATAGCCAATAGAAACACATTGAATAACAGGTAGTCCTTACTGCTATAGCCAATAGAAACACATTGAATAACAGATAGTCCTTACTGCTATTAGCCAATAGAAACACATTGAACAACAGATAGTCCTTACTGCTATAGCCCATACAAACACATTGAACAACAGATAGTCCTTACTGCTATAGCCAATAGAAACACATTGAATAACAGATAGTCCTTACTGCTATTAGCCAATAGAAACACATTGAATAACAGATAGTCCTTACTGCTATTAGCCAATAGAAACACATTGAATAACAGATAGTCCTTACTGCTATTAGCCAATAGAAACACATTGAATAACAGATAGTCCTTACTGCTATTAGCCAATAGAAACACATTGAATAACAGATAGTCCTTACTGCTATAGCCCATACAAACACATTGAATAACAGATAGTCCTTACTGCTATTAGCCAATAGAAACACATTGAACAACAGATAGTCCTTACTGCTATAGCCAATAGAAACACATTGAATAACAGATAGTCCTTACTGCTATTAGCCAATAGAAACACATTGAATAACAGATAGTCCTTACTGCTATTAGCCAATAGAAACACATTGAATAACAGATAGTCCTTACTGCTATTAGCCAATAGAAACACATTGAATAACAGATAGTCCTTACTGCTATTAGCCAATAGAAACACATTGAATAACAGACAGTCCTTACTGCTATTAGCCAATAGAAACACATTGAATAACAGATAGTCCTTACTGCTATAGCCCATACAAACACATTGAATAACAGATTCACTACATGGAACAAGATAAAGCCCCCCTCAAAAAAATCCTAAGGAAGTTTGTTCTGAAGTGTCTGTCCTATACCTGAGAGATATAAGAAAGATCAGGAGACAATAAAACAATAAGGTGTATTTAACCCTTTATTTCTGTCACTAAACAGTCTCCATATAGAGTAAACTGTACTTCCTTAAACGTGTCCAAATGGTACCGGGGGACTTTGAGACGAGTCTTGTGGGGGCTGTGTGGGTCTTAGATCAAAACAACTGGCATGTACTGCTCTATCTCTGTCACCTTTCACCTCAGATGGGATGTCTCCTGGTCTGACCAACACTGCTCTATCTCTGTCACCTTTCACCTCAGATGGGATGTCTCCTGGTCTGACCAACACTGCTCTATCTCTGTCACCTTTCACCTCAGATGGGATGTCTCCTGGTCTGACCAACACTGCTCTATCTCTGTCACCTTTCACCTCAGATGGGATGTCTCCTGGTCTGACCAACACTGCTCTATCTCTGTCACCTTTCACCTCAGATGGGATGTCTCCTGGTCTGACCAACACTGCTCTCGCTCTGTCACCTTTCACCTCAGATGGGATGTCTCCTGGTCTGACCAACACTGCTCTATCTCTGTCACCTTTCACCTCAGATGGGATGTCTCCTGGTCTGACCAACACTGCTCTATCTCTGTCACCTTTCACCTCAGATGGGATGTCTCCTGGTCTGACCAACACTGCTCTATCTCTGTCACCTTTCACCTCAGATGGGATGTCTCCTGGTCTGACCAACACTGCTCTATCTCTGTCACCTTTCACCTCAGATGGGATGTCTCCTGGTCTGACCAACACTGCTCTATCTCTGTCACCTTTCACCTCAGATGGGATGTCTCCTGGTCTGACCAACACTGCTCTATCTCTGTCACCTTTCACCTCAGATGGGATGTCTCCTGGTCTGACCAACACTGCTCTATCTCTGTCACCTTTCACCTCAGATGGGATGTCTCCTGGTCTGACCAACACTGCTCTATCTCTGTCACCTTTCACCTCAGATGGGATGTCTCCTGGTCTGACCAACACTGCTCTAGCTCTGTCACCTTTCACCTCAGATGGGATGTCTCCTGGTCTGACCAACACTGCTCTATCTCTGTCACCTTTCACCTCAGATGGGATGTCTCCTGGTCTGACCAACACTGCTCTATCTCTGTCACCTTTCACCTCAGATGGGATGTCTCCTGGTCTGACCAACACTGCTCTATCTCTGTCACCTTTCACCTCAGATGGGATGTCTCCTGGTCTGACCAACACTGCTCTATCTCTGTCACCTTTCACCTCAGATGGGATGTCTCCTGGTCTGACCAACACTGCTCTATCTCTGTCACCTTTCACCTCAGATGGAACTCTGTAGCTGAAACTGACAGATTTTTATGGGGATGTATTCATTATGCTAATTTAATTTCCGCGGGGGCATCGACCTTTGTTAACAAGTTTGAATTGTTGTTATGAAAATTCAACAAAATAATTTCACCCCCAAAAAATGTATCTGTGGATTTGGGGCATACTGTATCCATTGTACAGCTTTGCCTATGGATCTTGGGTCCATGAACTGTGTGCATACTTTCCGTTTTCATAGTTCACGTTTAAGCCATAGAGAGAGATTATCAATGTTTCATAGACTGTCCTCCATGCTCCCGCATGTGCAGTAAGATTTATGAATCTCTGGCACCAGACACAGATCAGAGCCCCCATCAGTCCTGAGAGAGAGGGACATAAATGATGCTATGTGAATATCTCTGTGTAGATGCTATGTGAATATCTCTGTGTAGATGCTATGTGAATATCTCTGTACAGATGCTATGTGAATATCTCTGTACAGATGCTATGTGAATATCTCTGTACAGATGCTATGTGAATATCTCTGTACAGATGCTATGTGAATATCTCTGTGTAGATGCTATGTGAATATCTCTGTACAGATGCTATGTGAATATCTCTGTATAGATGCTATGTGAATATCCCTGTACAGATGCTATGTGAATATCTCTGTACAGATGCTATGTGAATATCTCTGTACAGATGCTATGTGAATATCTCTGTATAGATGCTATGTGAATATCTCTGTATAGATGCTATATGAATATCCCTGTACAGATGCTATGTGAACATCTCTGTACAGATGCAATGTGAATATCTCTGTATAGATGCTATGTGAATATCTCTGTATAGATGCTATGTGAATATCTCTGTACAGATGCTATGTGAATATCTCTGTACAGATGCTATGTGAATATATCTGTACAGATGCGATGTGAATATCTCTGTACAGATGCTATGTGAATATCTCTGAGTAGATGCTATGTGAATATCTCTGTACAGATGCTATGTGAATATCTCTGTATAGATGCTATGTGAATATCCCTGTACAGATGCTATGTGAATATCTCTGTACAGATGCTATGTGAATATCTCTGTACAGATGCTATGTGAATATCTCTGTATAGATGCTATGTGAATATCTCTGTATAGATGCTATATGAATATCCCTGTACAGATGCTATGTGAACATCTCTGTACAGATGCAATGTGAATATCTCTGTATAGATGCTATGTGAATATCTCTGTATAGATGCTATGTGAATATCTCTGTATAGATGTTATGTGAATATCTCTGTGTAGATGCTATGTGAATATCTCTGTATAGATGCTATGTGAATATCTCTGTATAGATGCTATGTGAATATCTCTGTATAGATGCTATGTGAATATCTCTGTATAGATGCTATGTGAATATCTCTGTGTAGATGCTATGTGAATATCTCTGTATAGATGCTATGTGAATATCCCTGTACAGATGCTATGTGAATATCTCTGTATAGATGCTATGTGAATATCTCTGTACAGATGCTATGTGAATATCTCTGTACAGATGCTATGTGAATATCTCTGTACAGATGCTATGTGCATATCCCTGTACAGATGCTATGTGAATATCTCTGTACAGATGCTATGTGAATATCTCTGTACAGATGCTATGTGCATATCCCTGTACAGATGCTATGTGAATATCTCTGTACAGATGCTATGTGAATATCTCTGTACAGATGCTATGTGCATATCTCTGTACAGATGCTATGTGAATATCTCTGTACAGATGCTATGTGAATATCTCTGTACAGATGCTATGTGAATATCTCTGTACAGATGCTATGTGAATATCCCTGTACAGATGCTATGTGAATATCTCTGTACAGATGCTATGTGAATATCTCTGTACAGATGCTATGTGAATATCTCTGTATAGATGCTATGTGAATATCTCTGTACAGATGCTATGTGAATATCTCTGTACAGATGCTATGTGAATATCTCTGTACAGATGCTATGTGCATATCCCTGTACAGATGCTATGTGAATATCCCTGTACAGATGCTATGTGAATATCTCTGTACAGATGTTATGTGAATATCTCTGTATAGATGCTATGTGAATATCTCTGTACAGATGCTATGTGCATATCCCTGTACAGATGCTATGTGAATATCTCTGTATAGATGCTATGTGAATATCTCTGTATAGATGCTATGTGAATATCTCTGTACAGATGCTATGTGCATATCCCTGTACAGATGATATGTGCATATCCCTGTACAGATGCTATGTGAATATCTCTGTACAGATGCTATGTGAATATCTCTGTACAGATGCTATGTGAATATCCCTGTACATATGCTATGTGAATATCCCTGTACATATGCTATGTAAATATCTCTGTACAGATGCTATGTGAATATCTCTGTACAGATGCTATTTGAATATCTCTGTACAGATGCTATGTGAATATCCCTGTACAGATGCTATGTGAATATCTCTGTACATATGCTATGTGAATATCTCTGTACATATGCTATGTAAATATCTCTGTACAGATGCTATGTGAATATCTCTGTACAGATGCTATGTGAATATCTCTGTATAGATGCTATGTGAATATATCTGTATAGATGCTATGTGAATATCTCTGTATAGATGCTATGTGAATATATCTGTATAGATGCTATGTGAATATATCTGTATAGATGCTATGTGAATATGTCTGTACAGATGCTATGCCATTCATTCCTGTATAGATATTCCTATTGCATAGCTTACAACATTGTATATTTGTTCTTACCTTTCAGAACCAAAAGTTCATCCTATGAAAACTGCAGAATCCTGTGCTTGTGTGAACACTGCTGTGTGTGATGGGGATGAAGACACTATAATAAGGAGAGACTTGATTGGGCCAAGATACACGAGCAATGGACATTAGACCGGTGGAAATCTGTCCTTTGGTCTGATGAGTCCAAATTTGATATTTTTGGTTCCAACTGCCGTTCTTTGTGAGACGCAGAGTAGGTGAAAGGATGATCTCCGCATGTGTGGTTCCCACCGTGAAGCATGGAGGAGGAGACCTTCAATGCTGCAGAAATGTTTGGGTACTCTTCCCCAGATCTGTGCCTCGACACAATCTTGCTTCGGAGCTCTTTGGACAATTCCTTCAACCTCATGGCTTGGTGTTTGCTCTGACATGCACTGTCAACTGTGGGACCTTATATAGACAGGTGTGTGCCTTTCCAAATCATGTCCAATCAATTGAATTTACCACAGGTGGACTCCAACCAAGTCGTAGAAACATCTCAAGGATGATCAATGGAAACAGGAGGCACTGGAGCTCAATTTCGAGTCTCATAGCAAAGGGTCTGAATACTTATGAAAATAAGGTAATTCTGTAATATAATTTTTTATGAATGTACAAGAATTTCAAAAAACCTGTTTGCGCTTTGTCATTATGGGGTACTGTGTTTAGATTGATGGGGAAAAAATGTATTTAATCCATTTTAGAATAAGGCTGTAACGTAACAAAATGTGGAAAAAAGTCAAGGGGTCTGAATACTTTCCGAATGCACTGTATAGGGAATAGAGAGCCATTTGGGCCTCAAACTGGGTGTTGCTCCTAGAGACGCTTGGCAACATGCTGTAGTAGCTAGCTAGGCAGCAGAGCCCAGGAACAGTTCAGCAGGTGAGAGAGAGTTACAGTGCTCCTAGAGACGCTTGGCAACATGCTGTAGTAGCTAGCTAGGCAGCAGAGCCCAGGAACAGTTCAGCAGGTGAGAGAGAGTTACAGTGCTCCTAGAGACGCTTGGCAACATGCTGTAGTAGCTAGCTAGGCAGCAGAGCCCAGGAACAGTTCAGCAGGTGAGAGAGAGTTACAGAGCTCCTAGAGACGCTTGGCAACATGCTGTAGTAGCTAGCTAGGCAGCAGAGCCCAGGAACAGTTCAGCAGGTGAGAGAGAGTTACAGTGCTCCTAGAGACGCTTGGCAACATGCTGTAGTAGCTAGCTAGGCAGCAGAGCCCAGGAACAGTTCAGCAGGTGAGAGAGAGTTACAGTGCTCCTAGAGACGCTTGGCAACATGCTGTAGTAGCTAGCTAGGCAGCAGAGCCCAGGAACAGTTCAGCAGGTGAGAGAGAGTTACAGTGCTCCTAGAGACGCTTGGCAACATGCTGTAGTAGCTAGCTAGGCAGCAGAGCCCAGGAACAGTTCAGCAGGTGAGAGAGAGTTACAGTGCTCCTAGAGACGCTTGGCAACATGCTGTAGCAGCTAGCTAGGCAGCAGAGCCCAGGAACAGTTCAGCAGGTGAGAGAGAGTTACAGTGCTCCTAGAGACGCTTGGCAACATGCTGTAGTAGCTAGCTAGGCAGCAGAGCCCAGGAACAGTTCAGCAGGTGAGAGAGAGTTACAGTGCTCCTAGAGACGCTTGGCAACATGCTGTAGCAGCTAGCTAGGCAGCAGAGCCCAGGAACAGTTCAGCAGGTGAGAGAGAGTTACAGTGCTCCTAGAGACGCTTGGCAACATGCTGTAGTAGCTAGCTAGGCAGCAGAGCCCAGGAACAGTTCAGCAGGTGAGAGAGAGTTACAGTGCTCCTAGAGACGCTTGGCAACATGCTGTAGTAGCTAGCTAGGCAGCAGAGCCCAGGAACAGTTCAGCAGGTGAGAGAGAGTTACAGTGCTCCTAGAGACGCTTGGCAACATGCTGTAGTAGCTAGCTAGGCAGCAGAGCCCAGGAACAGTTCAGCAGGTGAGAGAGAGTTACAGTGCTCCTAGAGACGCTTGGCAACATGCTGTAGCAGCTAGCTAGGCAGCAGAGCCCAGGAACAGTTCAGCAGGTGAGAGAGAGTTACAGTGCTCCTAGAGACGCTTGGCAACATGCTGTAGTAGCTAGCTAGGCAGCAGAGCCCAGGAACAGTTCAGCAGGTGAGAGAGAGTTACAGTGCTCCTAGAGACGCTTGGCAACATGCTGTAGTAGCTAGCTAGGCAGCAGAGCCCAGGAACAGTTCAGCAGGTGAGAGAGAGTTACAGTGCTCCTAGAGACGCTTGGCAACATGCTGTAGCAGCTAGCTAGGCAGCAGAGCCCAGGAACAGTTCAGCAGGTGAGAGAGAGTTACAGAGCTCCTAGAGACGCTTGGCAACATGCTGTAGTAGCTAGCTAGGCAGCAGAGCCCAGGAACAGTTCAGCAGGTGAGAGAGAGTTACAGTGCTCCTAGAGACGCTTGGCAACATGCTGTAGTAGCTAGCTAGGCAGCAGAACCCAGGAACAGTTCAGCAGGTGAGAGAGAGTTACAGTGCTCCTAGAGACGCTTGGCAACATGCTGTAGTAGCTAGCTAGGCAGCAGAGCCCAGGAACAGTTCAGCAGGTGAGAGAGAGTTACAGTGCTCCTAGAGACGCTTGGCAACATGCTGTAGCAGCTAGCTAGGCAGCAGAGCCCAGGAACAGTTCAGCAGGTGAGAGAGAGTTACAGTGCTCCTAGAGACGCTTGGCAACATGCTGTAGTAGCTAGCTAGGCAGCAGAGCCCAGGAACAGTTCAGCAGGTGAGAGAGAGTTACAGTGCTCCTAGAGACGCTTGGCAACATGCTGTAGTAGCTAGCTAGGCAGCAGAGCCCAGGAACAGTTCAGCAGGTGAGAGAGAGTTACAGTGCTCCTAGAGACGCTTGGCAACATGCTGTAGTAGCTAGCTAGGCAGCAGAGCCCAGGAACAGTTCAGCAGGTGAGAGAGAGTTACAGTGCTCCTAGAGACGCTTGGCAACATGCTGTAGCAGCTAGCTAGGCAGCAGAGCCCAGGAACAGTTCAGCAGGTGAGAGAGAGTTACAGTGCTCCTAGAGACGCTTGGCAACATGCTGTAGTAGCTAGCTAGGCAGCAGAGCCCAGGAACAGTTCAGCAGGTGAGAGAGAGTTACAGTGCTCCTAGAGACGCTTGGCAACATGCTGTAGTAGCTAGCTAGGCAGCAGAGCCCAGGAACAGTTCAGCAGGTGAGAGAGAGTTACAGTGCTCCTAGAGACGCTTGGCAACATGCTGTAGTAGCTAGCTAGGCAGCAGAGCCCAGGAACAGTTCAGCAGGTGAGAGAGAGTTACAGTGCTCCTAGAGACGCTTGGCAACATGCTGTAGCAGCTAGCTAGGCAGCAGAGCCCAGGAACAGTTCAGCAGGTGAGAGAGAGTTACAGTGCTCCTAGAGACGCTTGGCAACATGCTGTAGTAGCTAGCTAGGCAGCAGAGCCCAGGAACAGTTCAGCAGGTGAGAGAGAGTTACAGTGCTCCTAGAGACGCTTGGCAACATGCTGTAGTAGCTAGCTAGGCAGCAGAACCCAGGAACAGTTCAGCAGGTGAGAGAGAGTTACAGTGCTCCTAGAGACGCTTGGCAACATGCTGTAGTAGCTAGCTAGGCAGCAGAGCCCAGGAACAGTTCAGCAGGTGAGAGAGAGTTACAGAGTGTGTTCAGCCTCATTGGCGCTCAGTAATGAGATCTGTCTTATAAATCACAGTATTCTAGAACCACATCAAACCCTCCAGTTAAAGGCCTGAAAGGCCTGGCTGGTCTGTCTGACGGCAGGGGAAGTACAGGATCTAGTTTCATACGTCACATTTTATACCCATCAGGTCCTGGAGTGATTATTGGGTGGAATACTGAGAGCAGAGAGGAGTGGTCCTTATTTCACCCAGTTCTGAGGGCAGCTCTGCCTCCAGGGAAGAAACCAATGTGATTGGTTAGTTTAAGGCAAGAAATTCCAATTGATTATGGGATTGCATGGGATTCGAACCTGCAACCCCTGTGTTATGCATCTGGAAAGCCTAGAGATGAGTTCATTATTGTGAAGTGATGTTTTCTTATGATTGCGTCAGAGGTGGCACGTAAAGGTGGATTTAAATGCACAGGTCGTATTTTTCATTTGGGCCAAGTGTTTTGGTAGTTCCACCCATACAACTGTTACGTTCCCCAACAAGAAAACCAAAAATGTCGCTCAAACAGAAGAGGGAACTAACAAAGAGTCACTGACAACAACCAAAACGAAACAGGTTCTAGGAGGGGTTCTGAAAGACACTAGCAACAACCAAAACGAAACAGGTTCTAGGAGGGGTTCTGAAAGACACTAGCAACAACCACAACGAAACAGGTTCTAGGAGGGGTTCTGAAAGACACTAGCAACAACCAAAACGAAACAGGTTCTAGGAGGGGTTCTGAAAGACACTAGCAACAACCAAAACGAAACAGGTTCTAGGAGGGGTTCTGAAAGACACTAGCAACAACCACAACGAAACAGGTTCTAGGAGGGGTTCTGAAAGACACTAGCAACAACCACAACGAAACAGGTTCTAGGAGGGGTTCTGAAAGACACTAGCAACAACCAAAACGAAACAGGTTCTAGGAGGGGTTCTGAAAGACACTAGCAACAACCACAACGAAACAGGTTCTAGGAGGGGTTCTGAAAGACACTAGCAACAACCAAAACGAAACAGGTTCTAGGAGGGGTTCTGAAAGACACTAGCAACAACCAAAACGAAACAGGTTCTAGGAGGGGTTCTGAAAGACACTAGCAACAACCACAACGAAACAGGTTCTAGGAGGGGTTCTGAAAGACACTAGCAACAACCACAACGAAACAGGTTCTAGGAGGGGTTCTGAAAGACACTAGCAACAACCACAACGAAACAGGTTCTAGGAGGGGTTCTGAAAGACACTAGCAACAACCAAAACGAAACAGGTTCTAGGAGGGGTTCTGAAAGACACTAGCAACAACCAAAACGAAACAGGTTCTAGGAGGGGTTCTGAAAGACACTAGCAACAACCACAACGAAACAGGTTCTAGGAGGGGTTCTGAAAGACACTAGCAACAACCACAACGAAACAGGTTCTAGGAGGGGTTCTGAAAGACACTAGCAACAACCACAACGAAACAGGTTCTAGGAGGGGTTCTGAAAGACACTAGCAACAACCACAACGAAACAGGTTCTAGGAGGGGTTCTGAAAGACACTAGCAACAACCAAAACGAAACAGGTTCTAGGAGGGGTTCTGAAAGACACTAGCAACAACCAAAACGAAACAGGTTCTAGGAGGGGTTCTGAAAGACACTAGCAACAACCAAAACGAAACAGGTTCTAGGAGGGGTTCTGAAAGACACTAGCAACAACCACAACGAAACAGGTTCTAGGAGGGGTTCTGAAAGACACTAGCAACAACCACAACGAAACAGGTTCTAGGAGGGGTTCTGAAAGACACTAGCAACAACCACAACGAAACAGGTTCTAGGAGGGGTTCTGAAAGACACTAGCAACAACCACAACGAAACAGGTTCTAGGAGGGGTTCTGAAAGACACTAGCAACAACCACAACGAAACAGGTTCTAGGAGGGGTTCTGAAAGACACTAGCAACAACCACAACGAAACAGGTTCTAGGAGGGGTTCTGAAAGACACTAGCAACAACCACAACGAAACAGGTTCTAGGAGGGGTTCTGAAAGACACTAGCAACAACCAAAACGAAACAGGTTCTAGGAGGGGTTCTGAAAGACACTAGCAACAACCAAAACGAAACAGGTTCTAGGAGGGGTTCTGAAAGACACTAGCAACAACCAAAACGAAACAGGTTCTAGGAGGGGTTCTGAAAGACACTAGCAACAACCAAAACGAAACAGGTTCTAGGAGGGGTTCTGAAAGACACTAGCAACAACCACAATGAAACAGGTTCTAGGAGGGGTTCTGAAAGACACTAGCAACAACCACAACGAAACAGGTTCTAGGAGGGGTTCTGAAAGACACTAGCAACAACCACAACGAAACAGGTTCTAGGAGGGGTTCTGAAAGACACTAGCAACAACCACAACGAAACAGGTTCTAGGAGGGGTTCTGAAAGACACTAGCAACAACCACAACGAAACAGGTTCTAGGAGGGGTTCTGAAAGACACTAGCAACAACCACAACGAAACAGGTTCTAGGAGGGGTTCTGAAAGACACTAGCAACAACCAAAACGAAACAGGTTCTAGGAGGGGTTCTGAAAGACACTAGCAACAACCACAACGAAACAGGTTCTAGGAGGGGTTCTGAAAGACACTAGCAACAACCAAAACGAAACAGGTTCTAGGAGGGGTTCTGAAAGACACTAGCAACAACCAAAACGAAACAGGTTCTAGGAGGGGTTCTGAAAGACACTAGCAACAACCAAAACGAAACAGGTTCTAGGAGGGGTTCTGAAAGACACTAGCAACAACCACAACGAAACAGGTTCTAGGAGGGGTTCTGAAAGACACTAGCAACAACCAAAACGAAACAGGTTCTAGGAGGGGTTCTGAAAGACACTAGCAACAACCACAACGAAACAGGTTCTAGGAGGGGTTCTGAAAGACACTAGCAACAACCACAACGAAACAGGTTCTAGGAGGGGTTCTGAAAGACACTAGCAACAACCACAACGAAACAGGTTCTAGGAGGGGTTCTGAAAGACACTAGCAACAACCACAACGAAACAGGTTCTAGGAGGGGTTCTGAAAGACACTAGCAACAACCACAACGAAACAGGTTCTAGGAGGGGTTCTGAAAGACACTAGCAACAACCAAAACGAAACAGGTTCTAGGAGGGGTTCTGAAAGACACTAGCAACAACCACAACGAAACAGGTTCTAGGAGGGGTTCTGAAAGACACTAGCAACAACCACAACGAAACAGGTTCTAGGAGGGGTTCTGAAAGACACTAGCAACAACCACAACGAAACAGGTTCTAGGAGGGGTTCTGAAAGACACTAGCAACAACCAAAACGAAACAGGTTCTAGGAGGGGTTCTGAAAGACACTAGCAACAACCACAACGAAACAGGTTCTAGGAGGGGTTCTGAAAGACACTAGCAACAACCACAACGAAACAGGTTCTAGGAGGGGTTCTGAAAGACACTAGCAACAACCACAACGAAACAGGTTCTAGGAGGGGTTCTGAAAGACACTAGCAACAACCACAACGAAACAGGTTCTAGGAGGGGTTCTGAAAGACACTAGCAACAACCACAACGAAACAGGTTCTAGGAGGGGTTCTGAAAGACACTAGCAACAACCACAACGAAACAGGTTCTAGGAGGGGTTCTGAAAGACACTAGCAACAACCACAACGAAACAGGTTCTAGGAGGGGTTCTGAAAGACACTAGCAACAACCAAAACGAAACAGGTTCTAGGAGGGGTTCTGAAAGACACTAGCAACAACCAAAACGAAACAGGTTCTAGGAGGGGTTCTGAAAGACACTAGCAACAACCAAAACGAAACAGGTTCTAGGAGGGGTTCTGAAAGACACTAGCAACAACCACAACGAAACAGGTTCTAGGAGGGGTTCTGAAAGACACTAGCAACAACCACAACGAAACAGGTTCTAGGAGGGGTTCTGAAAGACACTAGCAACAACCACAACGAAACAGGTTCTAGGAGGGGTTCTGAAAGACACTAGCAACAACCACAACGAAACAGGTTCTAGGAGGGGTTCTGAAAGACACTAGCAACAACCAAAACGAAACAGGTTCTAGGAGGGGTTCTGAAAGACACTAGCAACAACCAAAACGAAACAGGTTCTAGGAGGGGTTCTGAAAGACACTAGCAACAACCACAACGAAACAGGTTCTAGGAGGGGTTCTGAAAGACACTAGCAACAACCACAACGAAACAGGTTCTAGGAGGGGTTCTGAAAGACACTAGCAACAACCACAACGAAACAGGTTCTAGGAGGGGTTCTGAAAGACACTAGCAACAACCACAACGAAACAGGTTCTAGGAGGGGTTCTGAAAGACACTAGCAACAACCACAACGAAACAGGTTCTAGGAGGGGTTCTGAAAGACACTAGCAACAACCACAACGAAACAGGTTCTAGGAGGGGTTCTGAAAGACACTCATGGGGGTGTCCACTGAAAGTTGACTAGCAACAACAACTGGGACATAAAAGACACCCACCATGAGCACACTAAATTTGCCAACTAAGCGGCAAACAAAATAAAAACTCGCACCACACTTAAAGACAGGAAGCAAACCAAAAAGGTGGAGCTAAACGATATCAGGGAAATCAGATAAAGAATTGTTTGTCTAGAAATCAAACAGGGAGAGCCAACTAAAGGTGATGACCCTCCACAATACTGTCTGTCAACAATTAAATACGATAAAACACTGTGTGTGTGTGTGTGTGTGTGTGTGTGTGTGTGTGTGTGTGTGTGTGTGTGTGTGTGTGTGTGTGTGTGTGTGTGTGTGTGTGTGTGTGTGTGCGTACAGTGCATTCGGAAAGTACTCAGACCCCTTGACTTTTTCCACATTTTGTTACATTACAGCCTTATTCTAAAATTGTTTAAATCGTTTTTCTCCTCATCAATCTACACACAATACCCCATAATGACATCACAATACCCCATAATGACATCACAATACCCCATAATGACATCACAATACCCCATAATGACATCACAATACCCCATAATGACAGAGCAAAAACAGGTTTTTAGAATTTTCTGCAATTTTATGAAAAAATACAAAACTGAAATATCACATTTACATAAGTATTCAGACCCTTTACTCAGTACTTTGTTGAAGCACCTTTGGCAGTGATTACAGCCTCAAGTCTTCTTGGGTATGATGGTACAAGCTTGGCACACCTGTATTTGGGGAGTTTCTCCCATTCTTCTCTGCAGATCCTCTCAGAATCTGTCAGGTTAGATGGGGAGCGTTGCTGCAAAGCTATTTTCAGGTCTCTCCAGAGATGTTCGATCGTGTTCAAGTCCGGGCTCTGGCTGGGCCACTCAAGGACATTCAGAGACTTGTCCTGAAGCCACTCCTGCGTTGTCTTGGCTGTATGCTTAGGGTCGTTGTCCTGTTGGAAGGTGAACCTTCACCCCAGTTTGAGGTCTTGAGCACTCTGGAGCAGGTTTTCATCAAGGATCTCTCTGAACTTTGCTCCATTAATCTTTCCCTCGATCCTGACTAGTCTCCCAGTTCCTGCCGCTGAAAAACATCCCCACAGCATGATGCTGCCACCACCATGCTTCACCGTAGGCATGGTGCCAGGTTTCCTCCACATGTGACACTTGGCATTCAGGCCAAATAGTTCAATCTTGGTTTCATCAGACCAGAGAATCTTGTTTTTTCATTGTCTGAGAGTCATTCAGGTGCCTTTTTGCAAAAACCAAGCGGGCTGTCTTGTGCCTTTTACTGAAGAGTGGCTTCCATCTACCATAAAGGCCTGATTGATGGAGTGCTGCAGAGATGAATGTCCTTCTGGAAGGTTCTTCCATCTCCACAGACAAACTCTGGAGCTCTGACAGAGTTAACAATGGGCCCTTCTCCCCAATTGCTCAGTTTGGTCGGGGCGGCCAGCTCTAAAAAGAGTCTTGGTGGTTCCGAACTTCTTCCATTTAAGAATGATGGAGGCCTCTGTGTTCTTGGGGCCTTCACTGCTGCAGACATTATTTGGTACCCATCTCCAGATCTGTGCCTCGACACAATCCTGTCTTGGGGCTCTACTGACGACTATTTCAACCTCATGGCTTAGTTTTTGCACTGACATGCGCTGTCGACTGTGGGACCTTAAATAGACAGGTGTGTGCCTTTCCAAATCATGTCCAATCAATTTAATTTACCACAGGTGGACTCCAATCAAGTTTTAGAAATGTCTCAAGGATAACCAATGGAAACAGGATGCACTTGAGCTAATTTCGAGTCTAATAACAAAGGGTCTGAATACTTATGTAAATAAGGTATTTATGTTTTTTATTTGTAAATAAATTAAAAACCTGTTTTCCCTTCGTCGTTATGGGATGTCATCTGTAGATGGATGAGGAAAACATTTAATTTAATACATTTTTGAATAAGGCTGTAATGTAACAAAATGTGGAAAAAGTCAAGGGGTCTGAATACTTTCTGAATGCACTGTGTATATATATATACAGTTGAAATCGGAAGTTTACATACACTTAGGTTGGAGTCATTAAAACTAATTTTTCAACCACTACACAAATTTCTTGTTAACAAACTACAGTTTTGGCAAGTAGGTTAGGACACATACAGTGGGGCAAAAAAGTATTTAGTCAGCCACCAATTGTGCAAGTTCTCCCACTTAAAAAGATGAGAGAGGCCTGTAATTTTCATCATAGGTACACTTCAACTATGACAGACAAAATGAGAAAAAAAATCCAGAATATCACATTGTAGTTTTTGTAATTTATTTGCAAATTATGGTGGAAAATAAGTATTTGGTCAATAACAAAAGTTTCTCAATACTTTGTTATATAACCTTTGTTGGCAATGACAGAGGTCAAACGTTTTCTGTAAGTCTTCACAAGGTTTTCACACACTGTTGCTAGTATTTTGGCCCATTCCTCCTTGCAGATCTCCTCTAGAGCAGTGATGTTTTGGGGCTGTTGCTGGGCAACACAGACTTTCAACTCCCTCCAAAGATTTTCTATGGGGTTGAGATCTGGAGACTGGCTAGGCCACTCCAGGACCTTGAAATGCTTCTTACGAAGCCACTCCTTCGTTGCCCAGGCGGTGTGTTTGGGATCATTGTCATGCTGAAAGACCCAGCCACGTTTCATCTTCAATGCCCTTGCTGATGGAAGGAGGTTTTCACTCAAAATCTCACGATACATGGCCCCATTCATTCTGTCCTTTACACGGATCAGTCGTCCTGGTCCCTTTACAGAAAAACAGCCCCAAAGCATGATGTTTCCACCCCCATGCTTCACAGTAGGTATGGTGTTCTTTGGATGCAACTCAGCATTCTTTGTCCTCCAAACACGACGAGTTGAGTTTTTACCAAAAGGTTTTATTTTGGTTTCATCTGACCATATGACATTCTCCAAATCTTCTTCTGGATCATGCAAATGCTCTCTAGCAAACTTCAGATGGGCCTGGACATGTACTGGCTTAAGCAGGGGGACACGTCTGGCACTGCAGGATTTGAGTCCCTGGCGGCGTAGTGTGTTACTGATGGTAGGCTTTGTTACTTTGGTCCCAGCTCTCTGCAGGTCATTCACTAGGTCCCCCCCCGTGTGGTTCTGGGATTTTTGCTCACCGTTCTTGTGATCATTTTGACCCCACGGGGTGAGATCTTGCGTGGAGCCCCAGATCGAGGGAGATTATCAGTGGTCTTGTATGTCTTCCATTTCCTAAAAATTGCTCCCACAGTTGATTTCTTCAAACCAAGCTGCTTACCTATTGCAGATTCAGTCTTCCCAGCCTGGTGCAGGTCTACAATTTTGTTTCTGGTGTCCTTTGACAGCTCTTTGGTCTTGGCCATAGTGGAGTTTGGAGTGTGACTGATTGAGGTTGTGGACAGGTGTCTTTTATACTGATAACAAGTTCAAACAGGTGCCATTAATACAGGTAACGAGTGGAGGACAGAGGAGCCTCTTAAAGAAGAAGTTACAGGTCTGTGAGAGCCAGAAATCTTGCTTATTTGTAGGTGACCAAATACTTATTTTCCACCATAATTTGGAAATAAATTCATAAAAAATCCTACAATGTGATTTTCTGGATATTTTTTTTCTCATTTTGTCTGTCATAGTTGAAGTGTACCTACGATGAAAATTACAGGCCTCTCTCATCTTTTTAAGTGGGAGAACTTGCACAATTGGTGGCTGCCCCACTGTACTTTGTGCATGATGCAAGTAATTGTTCCAACAACTGTTTACAGACAGATTATTTCACTTAAAAATCACTGTATCACAATTCCAGTGGGTCAGAAGTTGACATACACTAAGTTGACTGTGCCTTTAAACAGCTTGGAAAATTCCAGAAAATAATGTCATGGCTTTAGAAGCTTCTGATAGTCTAATTGACATAATTTGAGTCAATTGGAGGTGTACCTGAGGATGTATTTCAAGGCTTACCTTCAAACTCAGTGCCTCTTTGCTTAACATCGTGGGAAAACCCACAGAAATCAGCCAAGACCTCCACAAGTCTGGTACCAAAAGGCTGAAGGTACCACGTTCATCTGTACAAACAATAGTACGCAAGTATAAACATCATGGGACCACGCAGCCATCATACCGCTCAGGAAAGAAACGCATTCTGTCTCCTAGAGATGAACGTACTTTGGTGCGAAAAGTGCAAATCAATCCCAGAACAACAGCAAAGGACATTGTGAAGAAGCTGGAGGAAACAGGTACAACAGTATCTATGTCCACAGTAAAACGAGTACAATATTGACATAACCTGAAATGCCGCTCAGCAAGGAAGAAGCCTCTTCTCCAAAACCGCCATAAAAAAAGCCTGACAACGCTTTGCAACTGCACATGGGGACAAAGATCGTACTTTTTGGAGAAATGTCCTCTGTGCTGATAAAAAAAATAGAACTGTTTGGCCATAATGACCATCGTTATATTTGGAGGGGAAAGGGGGAGGCTTGCAAGCCGAAGAACCCATCCCAACCGTGAAGCACGGGTGTGGCAGCATCAAGTTGTGGAGGTGCTTTGCTGCAGGAGGTACTGGTGCATAGATGGCATCATAAGGCAGGGAAAAGTATGTGGATATATTGAAGCAACATCTCAAGACATCAGACAGGAAGTTAAAGCTTGTTTGCAAATGGGTCTTCCAAATGGACAATGACCACAAGCATACTTCCAAAGTTGTGACAACATGGCTTAAGGACAACAAGGTAAAAGTATTGGAGAGGCCATCACAAAGCCCTGACCTCAATCCTATAGCGAATTTGTGGGCAGAACTGAAAAAGCGTGTGCGAGCAAGGAGGCCTACAAACCTGACTCAGTTACACCAGCTCTGTCAGGAGGAATGGGCCAAAATTCACCCAACTTATTGTGGGAAGCTTGTGGAAGGCTACCCAAAACATTTGACCCATGTTAACTTCTTTGCGCTAGGGTCAGAATTTTTCTTTTCTTAAAATATCGTTCCCAAGGTAAACGGACATTTTCTCTGGCCCAGATCGTAGAATATGCATATCATTTACAGATTAGGATAGAAAACACTCCAAAGTTTCCAAAACTGTCAAAATATTGTCTGTGAGTATAACAAAACGTATTCTGCAGACGAAAACCTGAGAAAATATGAACCCGGAAGTGATTTTTTTTTCTTTTTATCTGTGTTTCCTGGACCGTCTTTCTTCCATTTAAAGGGGTATCAACCAGATTCCTTTTCCAATGGCCTCCTCAGGCTGTGACCAGGCTTTAGACATAGTTTCAGGCTTTTATTTTGAAAAATGAACAAGATTTTTCAAAACTAGTCAGGTGTCCTCCGAATAGGTCCTGCGCGCGCGAGAGGAGCTCTCCATTTTCCGTTTGTCTCCTATTGAATAGGTTACGGTCCGGTTGAAATATTATCAATTATGTTTGTTTAAAACAACCTCAGGATTGATTATAAAAAACATTTGACATGTTTCTACCACCATTACGGATACTTTTTGGAATTTGTCGAACGGAAAAAGGCTGCTAAATGAAGCAAACCAAAAGACAGGAAGCAAACCAAAAGACAGGAAGCAAACCAAAAGACAGGAAGCAAACCAAAAGACAGGAAGCAAATCAAAAGACAGGAAGCAAACCAAAAGATAGGAAGCAAACCAAAAAAGTGGAGCAATACAAATTCAGACCAACGACAGTTTTTCTAGAACTCAAATTGAAGTGTTGACCCTCCACATCTCTCAAGACAACTGGAGCACTGGGCCACTCTTAAATAACATGACATGACATCACATACCATACAGTGGATGATATGGGAGTGAGAACGTTCCATCTGGAGGCGGCGAGAGAAATGTTCTGCCCCCTAGTCCTCCTCACTGAAATGTGAGTTCTACCCCCTAGTCCTCCTCACTGAAATGTGAGTTCTACCCCCTAGTCCTCCTCACTGAAATGTGAGTTCTACACCCTAGTCCTCCTCACTGAAATGTGGGTTCTACACCCTAGTCCTCCTCACTGAAATGTGAGTTCTACCCCCTAGTCCTCCTCACTGAAATGTGAGTTCTACACCCTAGTCCTCCTCACTGAAATGTGGGTTCTACACCCTAGTCCTCCTCACTGAAATGTGAGTTCTACCCCCTAGTCCTCCTCACTGAAATGTGAGTTCTACCCCCTAGTCCTCCTCACTGAAATGTGAGTTCTACCCCCTAGTCCTCCTCACTGAAATGTGAGTTCTACACCCTAGTCCTCCTCACTGAAATGTGAGTTCTACCCCCTAGTCCTCCTCACTGAAATGTGAGTTCTACCCCCTAGTCCTCCTCACTGAAATGTGAGTTCTACCCCCTAGTCCTCCTCACTGAAATGTGAGTTCTACCCCCTAGTCCTCCTCACTGAAATGTGAGTTCTACCCCCTAGTCCTCCTCACTGAAATGTGAGTTCTACACCCTAGTCCTCCTCACTGAAATGTGAGTTCTACCCCCTAGTCCTCCTCACTGAAATGTGAGTTCTACCCCCTAGTCCTCCTCACTGAAATGTGAGTTCTACCCCCTAGTCCTCCTCACTGAAATGTGAGTTCTACCCCCTAGTCCTCCTCACTGAAATGTGAGTTCTACCCCCTAGTCCTCCTCACTGAAATGTGAGTTCTACCCCCTAGTCCTCCTCACTGAAATGTGAGTTCTACACCCTAGTCCTCCTCACTGAAATGTGAGTTCTACCCCCTAGTCCTCCTCACTGAAATGTGAGTTCTACCCCCTAGTCCTCCTCACTGAAATGTGAGTTCTACCCCCTAGTCCTCCTCACTGAAATGTGAGTTCTACCCCCCAGTCCTCCCCACTGGCATATATGGAATGGGCAAATTTAGTGTGTTGTCAGGTGGGTTGGTTTAGTAACAGTTTTGTTATATGGGTTGGTCTGGTAACAGTTAAAATTCAAATTGTATTTTTCACATGCGCCAAATACAACAGGTGCAGAATCTACAGTGAAATGCTTACTTACAAGCCCTTAAGAAAAATATGTGTTAAGTAAAAATAGATAAGTAAAAACTAAGAAATAAAAGTAACAAATAATTAAAGTAAACTAACAATAGCTAGGCTATATACAGGGGGTACCGGTAAGTCGAGATATTTGAGGTAATATGTACATGTAGGAAAAGTTAATGTAACTATGCATGGATAAAAACAGAGAAAAGCAGTGGCGTAAAGGGGGGGGGCAATGCAAATAGTCTGGGTAGCCATTTGATTGGATGTTCAGGAGTCTTATGGCTTTGGTGTAGAAGCTGTTTAGGAGCCTCTTGGACGTAGACTTGGCACTCCGGTACTGCTTGCCGTGCGGTAGCAGAGCGAACAGTCTGTGAATAGGGTGACTGGAGTCATTGACAATTTTTAGGGCCTTCCTCTGACACCGCCTGGTATAGAGGTCCTGGATGGCAGGAAGCGTGGCCCCGGTGATGTACTGGGCCGTACGCACTACCCTATTTAGTGGATTGCGGTCGGAGGCCGAGCAGTTATTATACCAGACAGTGATGCAACCCGTCAGGATGGTCTCGATGGTGCAGCGGTAAAATCTTTTGAGGATCTGAGACCCAAATCTTTTCAGTCTCCTGAGGGACTCCTTTCTATACACACTTAAATTACCATCTGTTTCTCTCAATTGCCTTCTGAACGCCTAATACTGTAAGATTGTATTTTACAACATAGCAAGTCATGTTGGCAATATAACAAGCTTTCAAATGATGCCCACCTGGCCCAGATTGCGATTTATAATCGGCAATTTTTGGATTGCATAAACAACAACAGTAATTGTGTGATGGCGAGGATGCAGGGCTGTGTTCCAAATGAAACTACTATCAGTTCGCTTGCTTTAGTTCCTCCACAGCACAGCTAGGACAGCTCATAAAAAGCTCCTTATAGCTGAAGACTCTTTGCTTTAGTTCCTCCACAGCACAGCTAGGACAGCTCATAAAAAGCTCCTTATAGCTGAAGACTCTTTGCTTTAGTTCCTCCACAGCACAGCTAGGACAGCTCATAAAAAGCTCCTTATAGCTGAAGACTCTTTGAGTCATAAAAGTGCATTGAAATTACGTCCACACTTTGAAGAGGGGTGTGTCCACTTGGAGACACCAGTTAGTCCTCTCACTCAAACCCTTGTAACTTTTTTGTCTTATTTTGCACCTACCCCACATTTATGTTCGTGAATGTTTCCAGAGTATTTTCAGATTTTGTTATCACTAAATGTGTCAAAGTAAATAAAATGTAAAATGCACATACAATCAACAGTGTAAAATATGGATTCAGTCTTATCAGGTGAACTGTTGTGTCCTCAACTTTGGTCTAATTATTTTCATATAGTCTCCACTGTTTCCTTTCAATTGCTACCATGGTTATGCATATGCTTTTTGTACTTCTTCTGGAAGAAACAAATGTCAATTTAGCCCTATCCATATAGGCCAATTCACACGAGTGTAAAGGGTTAAACATGACTACACCGGGTAGCAGAGATAAGACATGAGATTTTAGTTAGACTTTAAACAACATTTATCTTATAAAGTTTAATGAAACATTCATACATTTGAGAGGAAGTCCTACATAAATGCTTCACAAATCATTTCTGATCAAATGTGACTGATTCTGAGAATCCCTTGGCAATTGCTTTGTTGTCAACAGAGGAAGGTCACATGGTTCCCTAACCAGATACCATGAATACTGTCTCTCCTCTTTACTTCTGGTTTACAGTGACATACGTAGAACAGCTACGTGATGTCAACCACAGTGACGGCTGTCCCAAATGGCACCTTATTCCCTGTGTAGTGCCTTACTTCTGACCAGGGCTCCTGGGCTATGGGCAAAAGTAGTGCACTATATAGAGAATAGGATGCCATTTGGGACGGAACCCTCTCTCTTTACTTTTGGTTCAGTCAGCAACTTAGAACAGCTGATGTCAACAACCCAAATAAAGTCACTCTGTTACTCCTATTATTCTGTTGGAAAAACATTAAGAAAAGTCCATTGAAGAGCTGATGGAAATGAACCTTCCAACAGAAAAATACACGGCTCACAGCTGTCTAGACCTTCTCAGCAAACATTATGGACAGACAGGATAGCAAGGCAGACAGGCCGAACAGACCAGGCAGGCAGGGCTACCAGGCAGGCAGACCAGGCAGACAGACCAGGCAGGGCTACCAGGCAGGCAGAACAGGCAGGCAGACAGACCAGGCAGACAGACCAGACCAGGCAGGCAGACCAGACCAGGCAGGCAGACCAGGCAGGGCTACCAGGCAGGCAGAACAGGCAGACAGACCAGGCAGGGCTACCAGGCAGGCAGAACAGGCAGGCAGACAGACCAGGCAGACAGACCAGACCAGGCAGACAGACCAGACAGGCCGACCAGACCAGGCAGGCAGACCAGGCAGGCAGACAGACCAGACAGGCCGACCAGACCAGACCAGGCAGGCAGACCAGGCAGACAGACCAGACAGGCCGACCAGACCAGGCAGGCAGACCAGGCAGACAGACCAGACAGGCCGACCAGACCAGGCAGACAGACCAGACAGGCCGACAGACCAGGCAGGCAGACAGACCAGACAGGCCGACCAGACCAGGCAGGCAGACAGACCAGACAGGCCGACCAGACCAGGCAGGCAGACAGACCAGACAGGCCGACCAGACCAGGCAGGCAGACAGACCAGACAGGCCGACCAGACCAGGCAGGCAGACAGACCAGGCAGGGCTACCAGGCAGACAGACCAGGCAGGCAGACAGACCAGACAGGCCGACCAGACCAGGCAGGCAGACAGACCAGGCAGGGCTACCAGGCAGACAGACCAGGCAGGCAGACAGACCAGACAGGCCGACCAGACCAGGCAGGCAGACAGACCAGGCAGGCAGACCAGGCAGGCAGACCAGGCAGGGCTACCAGGCAGACAGGCCGAACAGATCAGGCAGGCAGACAGACCAGGCAGGCAGACCAGGCAGGCAGACAGACCAGGCAGGCAGACAGACCAGACAGGCCGACCAGACCAGGCAGGCAGACAGACCAGACAGGCCGACCAGACCAGGCAGGCAGACAGACCAGACAGGCCGACCAGACCAGGCAGGCAGACAGACCAGGCAGGGCTACCAGGCAGACAGACCAGGCAGGCAGGCAGACAGACCAGACAGGCCGACCAGACCAGGCAGGCAGACAGACCAGGCAGGGCTACCAGGCAGACAGACCAGGCAGGCAGACAGACCAGACAGGCCGACCAGACCAGGCAGGCAGACAGACCAGGCAGGCAGACCAGGCAGGCAGACCAGGCAGGGCTACCAGGCAGACAGGCCGAACAGATCAGGCAGGCAGACAGACCAGGCAGGCAGACCAGGCAGACAGACCAGGCAGGCAGACAGACCAGACAGGCCGACCAGACCAGGCAGGCCTACCAGGCAGGCAGACCAGGCAGGCAGACAGATCAGGCAGGCAGACAGACCAGGCAGGCCTACCAGGCAGGCAGACCAGGCAGACAGGCCAGGCAGGCAGACAGACCAGGCAGACAGACCAGACCAGAGCAGGCAGGCAGGCAGGCAGGCAGGCAGGCAGGCAGGCAGACAGGCAGACAGACAGACCAGGCAGGCAGACCAGACCAGACCAGGCAGACCAGACCAGACAGGCAGACAGACCAGGCAAGCAGACCAGGCAGGCAGACCAGGCAGACAGACCGACCAGGCAGACAGACCAGGCAGCCAGACAGACCAGACCAGGCAGGCAGGCAGACAGATCAGACCAGGCAGACAGTCCAGGCATGCAGACCAGACCAGGCAGACAGACCAGGCAGGCAGGCAGGCAGACAGACCAGACCGGGCAGACAGTCCAGGCAGGCAGACCAGACCAGGCAGACGCAGTGACCCTTTTTCGAAACATGAGGAGATGAGTAGTAGAAACCAGTTTGTTCTGTACAGGAAACAGTGTGTTGATGTGTCAATAGAAAGAATAGCACACGGCCTGTTGACTAAGCAGCTTAAGTGTCATAGTAGTAACAGTCAATGATGTTATCTAAGGGTTAACCCTGATTCAAGGTCTCTGGTCTGTCCTGTTCAGCCTTCTCCAAGGTTAAAGCACTGTCTGCGCCTTGACATCTCAACCAAGCAACAATTAGCCCGTACCTCAAACCAGAGGAGGCTGGTGGGAGGCGCCATAGGAGGACAGGCTCATTGGCCAGAGTAGTCCGGGTTCGTGTTTGGCCGAGGTAGGCCGTCATTGTAAATAAGAATTTGTTCTTAACTTCCTTGTTAAATAAAAGTTTTTTTTTAAATAAAATAAATAATAAGTATTTATGTCAGCATAATGTAGGTGTAGAGGCTGAGTTGGGTTATTACTAATGAGACTCGGTCTGTCCAGTGCCAGTGTCCGCAATAGCCTGTTACTTGGGGAATGTTCCACCTCCACCAAAACATATGCTATGCAGATGTTGGCTAAAGCGGATCTGATTGAATTGGGACCTTATAGTGTTAAATTGAACCCTTCAAAAGGTATTTACAGTGCATTCAGAAAGTATTCAAACCCTTTGACTTTTCAAACATTTGTTATGTTACAGCCTTAATCTAAAATGGATTTTAATTAAATGTTCCTCATCAATCTACACACAATACCCCATAATGACAAAGACAAAAACAGGTTTTAGAATTTTTAGCAAATTTATTTAAAAAAATACAAAAATGCAATATCACATTTACATAGGTATTCAGACCCTTTACTCAGTACTTTGTTGAAGCACCTTTGGCAGCGATTACAGCCTCGAGTCTTCTTGGATATGAAGCTATAAGCTTGGCATACCTGTATTTAGGGAATTTCTCCCATTCCTCTCTGCAGATCCTGTCAAGCTCTGTCAGGTTGGATGGGGAGAGTCCAAATAGCTGCACAGATAGTCTCTCCAGAGATGTTCGATCGTGTTCAAGTCCGGGCTCTGGCTTGGCCACTCAAGACATTCAGAGACTTGTCCCGAAGCTACTCCTGCGTTGTCTTGGCTGTGTGCTTAGGGTCATTGTCCTGTTGGAAGGCGAACCTTCGTCCCAGTCTGAGGTCCTGAGCGCTCTAAAGCAGGTTTTCATCAAGGATCTCTCTGTACTTTGCTCCATTCATCTCTCCCTCGATCCCGACTAGTCTCCCATTCCCTGCCGCTGAAAAACATCCCCACAGCATGATGCTGCCACTTCCTTGCTTCACCGTAGGGATGGTGCCAGGTTTCCTCCAAACATGACTCTTGGCATTCAGGCCAAATAGTTCAATCTTGGTTTCATCAGACCAGAGAATCTTGTTTATCATGGTCTGAGAGTCCTTTAGGTGCCTTTTGGCAAACTCCAATCGAGCTCTAGGAAGAGTCTTGGTGGTTCCAAACTTCTTCAATTTAAGAATGATGGAGACCACTGTGTTCTTGGGGACCTTCAATGCTGCAGAAATGTTTTGGTACCCTTCCCCAGATCTGTGCCTCAACACAATCCTGTCTCGGAGCTCTATGGACAATTCCTTCAACCTCATGGCTTGGATTTTGCGCTGACATGCGCGGTCAACTGTGGGACCTTATATAGACAGGTGTGTGCCTTTCCAAATCATGTCCAATCAATTGAATTTACCACGGGTGGACTCCAATCAAGTTGTAGAAACATCTCAAGGATGATCAATGGAAACAGGATGCACCTGAGCTCCATTTCGAGTCTCATAGCAAAGGGTCTGGAAAAAACAAAATTAAATTGTAAAAACCTGTTTTTTTTCGTTTTGACATTATGGGTTATTGTGTGTAGATTCATGAGGAAAAGTTTTATTTAATCCATTTTAGAATAAGCCTGTAACGTAAAAAAAGTGGAAAAAGTCAAGGTGTCTGAATCGTTCCAAATGCACTGTACAAAATGATAAAAAGCAAATGAGTCTGATGCTGAACTCATTTCTTCACATCGTGCCATTATTATTACTACTATATTATTACTACTATATTATTACTATACTACCATCTAAATCGCTGTGGAATATTTTCAATAGCAAATTATTATTATTATTTTTTACAGATGTTAGTTCAAAACTTTTTTTCTTTTGCTATTTAGAGACAATGCAATGATTCCCTACACCATTCAGGGCTTATTTTCGTAACAAAATGTGGAAAAGTAAATTGTTCTGAATACTTTCTGAATGCACTGTATACAATATACAGGTAATAGAAAACTTTGAAGCGTTCACTGGACTCTGATAGGCTATACTGATTTATATATTGCCAGTATGATTTATATATTGGATATACTGATTTATATATTGCCTATACTAATTTACATGTTGCTAGCATGATTTATATATTGCCTATACTGTTTTATATATTGCCAGTATGATGTACAGTTGAAGTCGGAAATTAACATACACCTTAGCCAAATACATTTAAACTCAGTTTTTCACAATTCCTGACTGTAACGGCTGTCGTCGGTGGAAGGTGAGGACCAAGGTGCAGCGTGGTAAGTGTTCATGATATTTAATAATAATCAAAACTGTACACTGAATAACAAAACAACAAAGAAACAACCGAAAACAGTTCTGTCTGGTGCAGACACACAAAGACTGAAAATAACCAACCACAAAACCCAACAGAAAACAGGCTAACGATTGACAGCTGCCTCTGATTGAGAACCATATCAGGCCAAACACAGAAATAGAAAATCATAGAAAAACTAACAACTCACGCCCTGACCATACTAAAACAAAAGACAAAACAAATGAACTAAGGTCAGAACGTGACACTGACATTTAATCCTAGTAAAAATCCCATGTCTTAGGTCAGTTAGGATCACCACTTTCTTTTAAGAATGTGAAATGTCAGAATAATAGTAGAGAGTGATTTTTTTCAGCTTTTATTTCTTTCATCACATTCCCAGTGGGTCAGAAGTTTACATACACTCAATTAGTGTTTGGTAGCATTGCCTTTAGATTGTTTATCTTGGGTCAAATGTTTCGGTTAGCCTTCCACAAGCTTCCCACAATAAGTTGGGTGAATTTTGGCCCATTCCTCCTGACAGAGCTGGTGTAACCGAGTCGCACACGCTTTTTCAGTTCTGCCCACAAATCATCTATAGGATTGATGTCAGGGCTTTGTGATGGCCACTCCAATACCTTGACTTTGTTGTCCTTAAGCCATTTTGCCACAACCTTGGAACTATGCTTGGGGTCGTTGTCCATTTGGAAGACCCATTTGAGAACCAAGCTTTAACGTCCTGACTGATGTCTTGAGATGTTGCTTCAATATATCCACATAATTTTCCTGCCTCATGATGCTATTTATTTTGTGAATTGCACCAGTCCCTCCTGCAGCAAAGCACCCCCACAACATGATGCTGCCACCCCCGTGCTTCACGGTGGGGATGGTGTTCTTCGGCATGCAAGCCTCCCCATTTTTCCTCCAAACATAATGATTGTCATTATGGCCAAACAGTTCTATTTTTGTTTCATCAGATCAAGAGACATTTCTCCAAAAAGTACGATATTTGTCCCCATGTGCAGTTGCACACCGTAGTCTGGCTTTTTTATGGCGGTTTTGGAGCGGTGGCTTCTTCCTTGCTGAGCGGCCTTTCAGGTTATGTCGATATAGTACTCGTTTTACTGTGGATATAGATACTTTTGTACCTGTTTCCTCCAGCTTCTTCACAAGGTCCTTTGCTGTTGTTCTGGGATTGATTTGCACTTTTCGCACCAAAGTACGTTCATCTCTAGGAGACAGAACATGTCTCCTTCCTGAGCGGTATGACGGCTGTGTGGTCCCATGGTGTTTATACTTGCGTACTATTGTTTGTACAGATGAACATGGTACCTTCAGGTGTTTGGAAATTGCTCCCAAGGATGAACCAGACTTGTGGAGGTCTACAATCTTTTTTCTGAGGTCATGGCTGATTTCTTTTGATTTTCCCATGATGTCAAGCAAAGAGGCACTGAGTTTGAAGGTAGGCCTTGAAATACATCCACAGGTACACCTCCAATTGACTGAGATGATGTCAATTAGTCTATCTGAAGCTTCTAAAGCCATGACATCATTTTCTGGAATTTTCCAAGCTGTTTAAAGGCACAATCAACTTAGTGTATTCAAACTTCTGACTCACTGGAAAAGTGATACAGTGAATTACAAGTGAAATAATCTGTCTGTGAACAATTGTTGGAACAATTACTTGTGTCATGCAGAAAGGAGATGACCTAACCGACCTGTCAAAACTAAACTAGAAATGTGTGGAGTGGTTGAAAAACCAGTTTTAATGACTCCAACCTAAGTCTATGTAAACTTCCGACTTCAACTGTATATATATTGCCTATACTGTTTTATATATTCCCAGTATGATTTATATATTGGGTCTACTGTTTTATATATTGCCAGTATAATCTATATATTGGTAATACTAAATTATATATTACCAGTATGGTTTATATATTGCTAATTCTGATTTATACTCTATAATGCTATAATGATTTATATATTGCCTGTATGATTTAAATATTGGCTATACTGAATTATATATTGCCTGTCTGATTTATATATTGGCGAAACTTTTTTATATATTGCCAGAATGATTTATATATTGGCAAAACTTTTTTATATATTGCCAGTTTTATTTATATATTGGCTATACTGATTTATATATTGCCTAAACATCTCATTCCAAAATTGTTGGCATTAATATGGAGTTGTTCCCCCTTTGCTGCTATAACAGCCTCCACTGTTCCAATTCAACCCACAAGTGTTTGATGGGGTTGAGGTCAGTGCTCTGTGCAGACCAGTCAAGTTCTTCCACAACGATATCGACAAACCATTTCTGTACGGATCTCGCTTTGTGCATGGAGGTATTGTCAAGCTGAAACAGGAAAGGGCCTTCCCCAAACGGTTGCCACAAAGTTGGAAGCACAGAATCGTCAGGTAACGTTCTCCTGGCATCCGCCAAACCCAGATTCGCATTTCCACTGGTCCAGAGTCCAATGGCGGCTAGCTTTACACCCCTCCAGCCGAGGCTTGGCATCGCGCATGGTGATCTTAGGCTTGTGTGCGGCTGCTCGGCCATGGAAACCAATTTCATGAAGCTCCCGACAAACAGTTATTGTGCTGCTGTTGCTTCCACAGGCAGTTTGGAACTCGGTAGTGAATATTTTTAAGCACTACACAATTTTTCCGCACTGCGGTCCCGCTCTGTGAGCTTGTGTGGCCTACCACTTTGCGGCTGAGCCATTGTTACTCTTAGACATTTACACGTCACAATAACAGCACTTACAGCTGACCAGGGGAAGCTCTAGCAGGGCAGATATTTAACAAACTGACTTGTTGGAAAGGTGGCATCCTATGGCGATGCTACGTTGAAAGTCACTGAGCTCTTCAGTAAGGCCATTCTACTGCTTATGTTTGTCTATGGAGATTGCATGCCTATGTGCTCGATTTTATGCACCTGTCAGCAACAGGTGTGACTGAAATAGCCGAATCCACTCATTTGAAGGGGTGTCCACATACTTTTGTATATATAGTCTATATTGCCTATATTGATTTATGTATTGCCTACACAGATTTATATATTGCCTATACTGATTTATATAGTGACAATACTGATTTGTATAGTGACAATACTGATTTATATATAACTAGTATGATTTATATTTTGCTAGTATGATTTATGTGTTGCCTATACTTATTTATATATTGCCTATACTGATTTGTATATTACCAGTATGATATATATATTTCCAGTATGATTTATATATTGCGTATACTGATTTAAATATTTCCAGTATGATTTATATAGTGCCAGTATGATTTATTTTTCTGCAGTATGAATTACATATTGCCTATACTGATTTATATATTGCCTATACTGATTTATATATGGCAGATACTGATTTATATAGTGCCAGTATGTTTTAATATATTGCCTGTATTGATTTATATATTGGCAGTATGTTTTATACATTGCCTATACTGATTTATATTTTGCCAGTATGATTTATTTTTCTGCAGTATGAATTATATATTGCATATACTGACTTATGTATTGCCTATACTGATTTATATATTACCAGTATGATTTATATTTTTCCTATACTGAGCCCGAGATCTCTAAGATGCTCTTTTCATTATTCTGGGACTGTACTGCAGGCTACAGAGGAGTGAGGGGTGTCTGTAGTTGGCTGCGGTATAGGTGTGGGGCTGGGGTATAGTTATAGGGCTGGGGTATAGGTGTAGGGCTGGGGTATAGGTATAGAGCTGGGGTATAGGTATAGGGCTGGGTATAGGTATAGGCCTGGGGTATAGGGCTGAGGTATAGGGCTGGGGTATAGGTATAGGCCTGGGGTACAGGTATAGGGCTAGGGTATTGGTATAGGCCTGGGGTATAGGGCTGAGGTATAGGGCTGGGGTATAGGGCTGAGGTATAGGTATAGGGCTGGGGTATAGGTATAAGGCTGGGGTTTAGGGCTGGGGTATAGGTATAGGTATAGGTATAGGACTGGAGTATAGGGCTGAGGTACAGGTATAGGGCTAAGGTATAGGTATGGGGCTGCGGTATACGTGTAGGGCTGGGGTACAGGTATAAGGCTGGGGTAAAGGTATAGGGCTGGGGTATAGGTGTAGGGCTGGGGTACAGGTATTGGGCTAGAGTATAGGGCTGGGGTACAGGTATAGGGCTGGGGTACAGGTATAGGCCTGGGGTAAAGGTATACATAATGTAATTTAGATCCCGGTAGTCGGGACGCAGGGTCTTGTCCTTCTCCTCCACAAAGAAAAACCCTGCGCCGGCAGGAGATGCCGACAGACGGCCCCAGTAGCCAGAGACTCCTCTATGTACTCCTCCATGGGCTTGGTCTCCGGCCCGGATAGAGAATATAGCCTACCACGAGGTGGTGTGGTGCCTGGGAGAAGATCAAAGGCACAATTATAAGGACGGTGCGGGGGAAGAGAAGTAGCCTGTGCCTTGCTGAAGACCTCCAGGAGATCCTGGTACTCCGAGAGAAATCCGAGACATAAGCCCTGAGGAGACCGTCTCGGGGAAGGCTGCGCTGCTCTGAGGCAATGGGAATGTCAGAATGGACCCAGGGTTGAACTCGTGGTCCAGTCAATAACGGGGTTGTATTTTTTGAGCCAAGAAAATCCCAAAACAACAGGAACATGGGGAGAGTCAATGAGGAGAAGCTGTATAGCCTCACTGTGATTTCCTGAAACCCGCATATGAACAGGAACAGTGCTGTGGGTAACTCTACCAATGGAGTGGCCGTCCAGTGCTCTAGCGTTCATGGGAACAGAGAAGAGTTGAGTGGGGATACCTCATTCAGAAACTAGGGTAGCGTCCATAAAACTCGCATCCACCCCAGAGTCAATGAGCACCTGGAGAGATTTAGACTGGTCTCCCCACAACAGTATCACAAAAAAAGGAGTGCGGTAGATGGGATTTAGAGGACTCCCAGTCTGGCTCACCAGAGTACTTGTACCTACTACAGAAATAGGTCTCTTAACCGGGCAGGTCGCTATATAATGTCCCGCAGCCCCACAGTACAGACAACTGTTGGAACTTAGCCTATGTGAATGTTCCCTAGGCGATAACCTAGCTCTGCCCAGTTGCATAGGTTCCGGAGTATCTGACTCACCCGTCGCCGATGATTCTCGAGGGAGCTCGGGTGGCTTCGGATCCTCTTGGATCAGCCTTCGGGGACTTCCGGATTCCTTCGGAGGTGAGCGAGCCAATGCTGATGAACGAGTGTGACCTGACCTCCTCTCACTCCTGCGTTCCCGTAGACATCCATCAATCCTAATGGTGAGGGCGATGAGGGAATCGAGATCCACCGGTAACTCCCGAGCAGCTAGCTTATCTTTTACCACCTCAGATAATCCGTGAAGGAAGGTATCGAAAAGAGACTCTGGATTCCAGGCACTCTCGGAGGCCAACGTGCGAAAGTCAACAGCGTAGTTTGCCACACTACGGGAGTCCTGACGTAATTCAAGAAGTTTTTGGGCCGCCAGATACCGGAGAATTGAACACCTTCCTCACCTCTGCCATGAAATCCTCCAGATGACGACAAATGTCGGATTGTTGCTCCCAAAATGCCGTAGTCCAGGAGAGCGCCCTTCCCGACATTAGCGTAATAATATACGCTATCTTTGATCGTTCCAAAGGAAACGAAGATGGCTGTAGCTCAAAAATACGAGAGCACTGAGAAAGAATACCCCGGCAGGTACCAGGATCCCCAGAATATCGCTCCGGAGGTGGTAAGCAGGGTTCTTGGGGTTCTCGGGGAGCTGGGGTAGGCTGTACAAACTCACCACCAATAGGGAAAAAGTTACTGAGTGGTTTGGGTTTCTCAGAGGTGGCAGGCTGCCTATGAGCTAACTCCCTGATTTGCTCCATTATAGCCTTGAACCCTTGGTCGTGGCATTCCGTCAGGAAACGAAGCCCTTCCTAAAGGTCCTGTAGTAACTCTGCATGCCTCCCAATGGTAGCTCCCTGCAGGGAGACAGCGTGGCGGAGCTGGTCCAAGTCTGCTGGGTCTGTCATTGCCAGTTCCTACTATAAGGGCACAAGACGAGACCCAGATGCAGACACGGGAGGCAAATAGTTTGAGTCTTGATATTTATTAAACAATCCAAAAGGGGTAGGCAAGAGAATGGTCGGGGACAGGCAAAAGGTCAAAACCAGTTCAGGAGGTACGGTGTGGCAGGCAGGCTTGAGGTCAGGACAGGTAGAATGGTCAGGCAGGCGGGTACAGAGTCCAGAAAACAGGCAAGGGTCAAAAACCGGGAGGACTAACAAAAGAGAATAGAAGCAGGAGTACGGGAAAAACGCTGGTTGACTTGAAAAACATACAAGACGAACTGGCACAGAGAGACAGGAAACACAGGGATATATACACCAGGGATAATAAGCGACACCTTGAGGGGGTGGAGACAATCACAAGACAGGTGAAACAGATTAGGGTGTGACAATTTATTTGAAGGTGCACTATCGCTCCTCCATGTCCTGGTTGCTAAAATTCTAATAGTTCACCTAATTTAATTTTATGTGACAAATCCAGCAAGTATAGTGCAGAAAATCATTGTACCATCTAAACCGCTGTGAATATATATTTTCGTAACCAAAAACATTGTATTTTCAGATGTGTCACACCCTGACCTTGGTTATCTTTGTTTTCTTTACTATTTTGGTTAGGTCAGGGTGTGACGAGGAAGGTATGTGTGTTTTATATTGTCTAGGGTTTTTTGTATATCTATGGGGTTTTGGGTTTGTCTAGGTAAATGTAGGTCTATGGTGGCCTGAATTGGTTCCCAATCAGAGACAGCTGTTGATCGTTGTCTCTGATTGGGGATCCTTTTTAGGTTGCCATTTTTCATCTTGGTTTTGTGGGTTATTGTCTATGTGAAGTTCCATGTCTGCACTCGTTGTATATAGCGTTCATGTTCGTTTTGTTTAGTTTGTTCAGTGTTACTTCTTTAAAAGAAGTATGTATTCACATCTACTTCGTATGACGAACGTGACAAGATGTTTTAAGCTGGTGTATAAAACCGAAAGTAAAAGACACAAATTAAGAACGACCAAAAACTATTTTGTATATATATATATTTTTATATATTATTATTAATTTATTTATTTTTTATTACATTTTTTAAAATAAATGACAGATCAGTAAATCATATTTCTCTGTGAATTTGGTCGTTGCCCAACAAGTGACATATTGCAGCTTTAACAAGTTGAACCTTTTAAGTTAATTTATACACAGCAAATTCACCAATGTACATTTAACTCATGGTATTTCCCCAGGTAGGTGATTAACCATTTACTTCACCAGGTAGTTTATTATCCCTTTATATCCCAAGGTAGGTTATTAACCCTTTATTTCCCCAGGTAGGTTATTAACCCTTTATTTCCCCAGGTAACCTACCTGGTTACCTTAACATTAACCAACCTACTTCTCCTCCTCTCCTACCCCTCCTTCTCCTCTCCCCCTTCAACTCCTCCTCCTCTCCCTCTACCTCTCCCTCCTCTCCTCTCCTCCCTCTCCTCCTCTCTCCCTCTCACTACCTCCTCTTCTCCTCCTCTCATCCTCCTATCCTCTTTCTTCTCCTCTTCCCCTTCTCCTTCTCCTCCTCCTCCCCTCCTCTCCTCTCCTCCCCCTCCCCCTCCTCTTTCCCTCTCCCCACCTCCTCTTCTCCCCTCCTCCTTCTTCTACTCTCCCCTTCCTACCCCTCCTCTCTTTCATTCCCCTCCTCCTCCTCCTCCTCTTCCTCTTCCTCCTCTTCTCCCCCTGTTCCTCCACCTTCTCCTCCTCTCTCCACCTCCACTTCTCCCACTCCTCCTCCTCCACCTCCTCCCCCTCTTCTCCCTCCACCTCCTCCTCTTCTCCCCCTTCTCCCCCTCCTCTTCCTCTCCCTCTACCTCTCCCTCCTTCCTCTCCTCTCCTCTCCTCTCCCCCCCTCCTCCTCTCTCCCTCTCCCCACCTCCTCTTCTCCCCTACTCCTATCCTCCTTCTTCTCCTCCTCCTCTTCCGCTCCTCCTCAGGTTCCTAGAAGATGTAAATACATTTGCATGACATTGTACATTTCCCTATTTTGTGAACTTAAAGGATTTGTTGAGACTATTTCCTTGCTCTTGTTGTAAATGTTGTTAACCTCCATTGATCCAGGTAGCCTGGGCACCAGTCTGTTCATGCCAGGATGCCACTCCTTGCCACTTCCTGTGCTGCCAGGAGTTTAAATTATAGCACAAACAGATCTGGGAATATGGTGTCCAGGGGAACATCTATATGGCGTATTAAAGGAACACTGTTACACGTCACCCTGCCTTCTTATAGGCTTGGTAGGACTGTTACACCTCAACCTGCCTTCTTATAGACTTGGTAGGACTGTTACACGTCACCCTGCCTTCTTATAGGCTTGGTAGGACTGTTACACTTCAACCTGCCTTTTTATAGGCTTGGTAGGACTGTTACACTTCACCCTGCCTTCTTATAGGCTTGGTGGGACTGTTACACTTCACCCTGCCTTCTTATAGGCTTGGTAGGACTGTTACACGTCACCTTGCCTTCTTATAGGCTTGGTAGGACTGTTACACTTCAACCTGCCTTCTTATAGGCTTGGTAGGACTGTTACACTTCACCCTGCCTTCTTATAGGCTTGGTAGGACTGTTACACTTCACCCTGCCTTCTTATAGGCTTGGTAGGACTGTTACACTTCACCCTGCCTTCTTATAGGCTTGGTGGGACTGTTACACTTCACCCTGCCTTCTTATAGGCTTGGTGGGACTGTTACACTTTACCCTGCCTTCTTATAGGCTTGGTAGGACTGTTACACGTCACCCTGCCTTCTTATAGGCTTGGTAGGACTGTTACACTTCAACCTGCCTTCTTATAGGCTTGGTAGGACTGTTACACTTCACCCTGCCTTCTTATAGGCTTGGTGGGACTGTTACACTTCACCCTTCCTTCTATTAGACTTGGTAGGACTGTTACACTTCACCCTGCCTTCTTATAGGCTTGGTAGGACTGTTACACTTCACCCTGCCTTCTATTAGACTTGGTAGGACTGTTACACTTCACCCTGCCTTCTTATAGGCTTGGTAGGACTGTTACACGTCACCCTGCCTTCTTATAGGCTTGGTAGGACTGTTACACTTCAACCTGCCTTCTTATAGGCTTGGTAGGACTGTTACACATCACCCTGCCTTCTTATAGGCTTGGTAGGACTGTTACACTTCAACCTGCCTTCTTATAGGCTTGGTAGGACTGTTACACTTCACCCTGCCTTCTTATAGGCTTGGTAGGACTGTTACAGTTCAACCTGCCTTCTTATAGGCTTGGTAGGACTGTTACACTTCACCCTGCCTTCTTATAGGCTTGGTGGGACTGTTACACTTCACCCTTCCTTCTATTAGACTTGGTAGGACTGTTACACTTCACCCTGCCTTCTTATAGGCTTGGTAGGACTGTTACACTTCACCCTGCCTTCTATTAGACTTGGTAGGACTGTTACACTTCACCCTGCCTTCTTATAGGCTTGGTAGGACTGTTACACGTCACCCTGCCTTCTTATAGGCTTGGTGGGACTGTTACACTTCAACCTGCCTTCTTATAGGCTTGGTAGGACTGTTACACATCACCCTGCCTTCTTATAGGCTTGGTAGGACTGTTACACTTCAACCTGCCTTCTTATAGGCTTGGTAGGACTGTTACACTTCACCCTGCCTTCTTATAGGCTTGGTAGGACTGTTACAGTTCAACCTGCCTTCTTATAGGCTTGGTAGGACTGTTACACTTCACCCTGCCTTCTTATAGGCTTGGTGGGACTGTTACACTTTACCCTGCCTTCTTATAGGCTTGGTAGGACTGTTACACGTCACCCTGCCTTCTTATAGGCTTGGTAGGACTGTTACACTTCAACCTGCCTTCTTATAGGCTTGGTAGGACTGTTACACTTCACCCTGCCTTCTTATAGGCTTGGTGGGACTGTTACACTTCACCCTTCCTTCTATTAGACTTGGTAGGACTGTTACACTTCACCCTGCCTTCTTATAGGCTTGGTAGGACTGTTACACTTCACCCTGCCTTCTATTAGACTTGGTAGGACTGTTACACTTCACCCTGCCTTCTTATAGGCTTGGTAGGACTGTTACACGTCACCCTGCCTTCTTATAGGCTTGGTAGGACTGTTACACTTCACCCTGCCTTCTTATAGGCTTGGTAGGACTGTTGCCTGAGCCCTTATCCTGCATGTGTGTGTGTGTGTGTGTGTATGTGTGTGTGTGTGTGTGTGTGTGTGTGTGTGTGTGTGTGTGTGTGTGTGTGTGTGTGTGTGTGTGTGTGTGTGTGTGTGTGTGTGTGTGTGTGTGTGTGTGTGTGTGTGTGTGTGTGTGTGTCTGCATGTGTGTGTGTTTAAGCGGTGGGTATTCCCAGTCACCAGTACTGGCGCTGCCTGAGCCCTTATCCTGCATGTGTGCGTCCCAGATGTGACTGCTGTTGTCAGCTCTAACAGCCCTATCTTCTCCCTGATATGTTGTCAGCTCTAACAGCCATATCTTCTCCCTGATATGTTGTCAACTCTAACAGCCCTATCTTCTCCCTGATATGTTGTCAGCTCTAACAGCCCTATCTTCTCCCTGATATGTTGTCAGCTCTAACAGCCCTATCTTCTCCCTGATATGTTGTCAGCTCTAACAGCCCTATCTTCTCCCTGATATGTTGTCAGCTCTAACAGCCCTATCTTCTCCCTGATATGTTGTCAGCTCTAACAGCCCTATCTTCTCCCTGATATGTTGTCAACTCTAACAGCCCTATCTTCTCCCTGATATGTTGTCAGCTCTAACAGCCCTATCTTCTCCCTGATATGTTGTCAGCTCTAACAGCCCTATCTTCTCCCTGATATGTTGTCAGCTCTAACAGCCCTATCTTCTCCCTGATCTGTTGTCAGCTCTAACAGCCCTATCTTCTCCCTGATATGTTGTCAGCTCTAACAGCCCTATCTTCTCCCTGATATGTTGTCAGCTCTAACAGCCCTATCTTCTCCCTGATATGTTGTCAGCTCTAACAGCCCTATCTTCTCCCTGATATGTTGTCAGCTCTAACAGCCCTATCTTCTCCCTGATATGTTGTCAGCTCTAACAGCCCTATCTTCTCCCTGATCTGTTGTCAACTCTAACAGCCCTATCTTCTCCCTGATCTGTTGTCAGCTCTAACAGCCCTATCTTCTCCCTGATCTGTTGTCAGCTCTAACAGCCCTATCTTCTCCCTGATATGTTGTCAGCTCTAACAGCCCTATCTTCTCCCTGATCTGTTGTCAGCTCTAACAGCCCTATCTTCTCCGTGATATGTTGTCAGCTCTAACAGCCCTATCTTCTCCCTGATCTGTTGTCAGCTCTAACAGCCCTATCCTCTCCGTGATATGTTGTCAGCTCTAACAGCCCTATCCTCTCCGTGATATGTTGTCAGCTCTAACAGCCCTATCTTCTCCCTGATCTGTTGTCAGCTCTAACAGCCCTATCTTCTCCCTCATCTGTTGTCAGCTCTAACAGCCCTATCTTCTCCCTGATCTGTTGTCAGCTCTAACAGCCCTATCTTCTCCCTGATATGTTGTCAGCTCTAACAGCCCTATCTTCTCCCTGATCTGTTGTCAGCTCTAACAGCCCTATCTTCTCCCTGATCTGTTGTCAGCTCTAACAGCCCTATCTTCTCCCTGATCTGTTGTCAGCTCTAACAGCCCTATCTTCTCCCTGATCTGCTGTCAGCTCTAACAGCCCTATCTTCTCCCTGATCTGTTGTCAGCTCTAACAGCCCTATCTTCTCCCTGATATGTTGACAACTCTAACAGCCCAATCCTCTCCGTGATCTGTTGTCAGCTCTAACAGCCCTATCTTCTCCCTGATATGTTGTCAGCTCTAACAGCCCTATCTTCTCCCTGATCTGTTGTCAGCTCTAACAGCCCTATCTTCTCCCTGATCTGTTGTCAACTCTAACAGCCCTATCTTCTCCCTGATCTGCTGTCAACTCTAACAGCCCTATCTTCTCCCTGATCTGCTGTCAGCTCTAACAGCCCTATCTTCTCCCTGATCTGTTGTCAACTCTAACAGCCATATCTTCTCCCTGATCTGTTGTCAGCTCTAACAGCCCTATCTTCTCCCTGATCTGTTGTCAACTCTAACAGCCCTATCTTCTCCCTGATCTGTTGTCAGCTCTAACAGCCCTATCTTCTCCCTGATCTGTTGTCAGCTCTAACAGCCCTATCTTCTCCCTGATCTGTTGTCAGCTCTAACAGCCCTATCTTCTCCTATATGTTCTCAGCTCTAACAGCCCTATCTTCTCCCTGATCTGTTGTCAGCTCTAACAGCCCTATCTTCTCCCTGATCTGTTGTCAGCTCTAACAGCCCTATCTTCTCCTGATCTGTTGTCAGCTCTAACAGCCCTATCTTCTCCCTGATCTGTTGTCAGCTCTAACAGCCCTATCTTCTCCGTGATCTGTTGTCAGCTCTAACAGCCCTATCTTCTCCCTGATCTGTTGTCAGCTCTAACAGCCCTATCTTCTCCCTGATCTGTTGTCAGCTCTAACAGCCCTATCTTCTCCCTGATCTGTTGTCAGCTCTAACAGCCCTATCTTCTCCCTGATCTGTTGTCAGCTCTAACAGCCCTATCTTCTCCCTGATATGTTGTCAGCTCTAACAGCCCTATCCTCTCCGTGATATGTTGTCAGCTCTAACAGCCCTATCCTCTCCCTGATCTGTTGTCAGCTCTAACAGCCCTATCTTCTCCCTGATCTGCTGTCAGCTCTAACAGCCCTATCTTCTCCCTGATATGTTGTCAGCTCTAACAGCCCTATCTTCTCCTGATCTGCTTGTCAGCTCTAACAGCCCTATCTTCTCCCTGATATGTTGTCAAGCTCTAACAGCCCTATCCTTCTCCGTGATCTGTGTCAGCTCTAACAGCCCTATCTCTCCCTGATCTGTTGTCAGCTCTAACAGCCCTATCTTCTCCCTGATCTGTTGTCAGCTCTAACAGCCCTATCTTCTCCCTGATCTGTGTCAGCTCTAACAGCCCTATCTTCTCCCTGATATGTTGTCAGCTCTAACAGCCCTATCTTCTCCCTGATCTGTTGTCAGCTCTAACAGCCCTATCTTCTCCCTGATCTGTTGTCATTTGTCAGCTCTAACAGCCCTATCTTCTCCCTGATCTGTTGTCAGCTCTAACAGCCCTATCTTCTCCCTGATCTGCTGTCAGCTCTAACAGCCCTATCTTCTCCCTGATCTGTTGTCAGCTCTAACAGCCCTATCTTCTCCCTGATCTGTTGTCAGCTCTAACAGCCCTATCTTCTCCCTGATCTGTTGTCAGTCTAACAGCCCTATCTTCTCCCTGATCTGTTGTCAGCTCTAACAGCCCTATCTTCTCCCTGATCTGTTGTCAGCTCTAACAGCCCTATCTTCTCCCTGATATGTTGTCAGCTCTAACAGCCCTATCTTCTCCCTGATCTGTTGTCAGCTCTAACAGCCCTATCTTCTCCCTGATCTGTTGTCAGCTCTAACAGCCCTATCTTCTCCCTGATCTGTTGTCAGCTCTAACAGCCCTATCTTCTCCCTGATCTGTTGTCAGCTCTAACAGCCCTATCTTCTCCCTGATCTGTTGTCAGCTCTAACAGCCCTATCTTCTCCCTGATCTGTTGTCAGCTCTAACAGCCCTATCTTCTCCCTGATCTGTTGTCAGCTCTAACAGCCCTATCTTCTCCCTGATCTGTTGTCAGCTCTAACAGCCCTATCTTCTCCCTGATCTGTTGTCAGCTCTAACAGCCCTATCTTCTCCCTGATCTGTTGTCAGCTCTAACAGCCCTATCTTCTCCCTGATCTGTTGTCAGCTCTAACAGCCCTATCTTCTCCCTGATCTGTTGTCAGCTCCCTGATCTGTTGTCAGCTCTAACAGCCCTATCTTCTCCCTGATCTGTTGTCAGCTCTAACAGCCCTATCTTC